>NC_133666.1:251313440-251537555 GCF_037893015.1 Macrotis lagotis
TGACTTCCAGGTGCTGGGGGACTATTCCTGGGAGTCTGAACTTCTTTCACTCTGGTGTAGCCATCCCTCCAATCCTGTGGAAGGGAGTTTTCCCCACTATTTTCCAGGTTGCTTTGGGCTGGAGAATTGCCTCACTGTATTTTTCTGTGGGTTCTGTCTCAAAAATTTAGTTAGAGTCATAATTTTAAGGTTTTTAAAATAGTTTGGAGAGAGCATCTAAGAGAGGCTCTTTTCTTGCAACCATCTTGGCTCTGCCCCCCAGCTCTAAGTCTCTTGTCATAACTTTATTTAGTTATTCCTTTAAATCAGCTTCTTCCTGTGAAATGGTATTTACAAATATTAATGCTAATTTTATTCCATTTCTGCCTTTGTTATTAGTTAGCATTGATATTTGTAAAGTGCTTTAAGCCAATTTGAATTCTTTTTTAACATTAGGAGGTAGTTTGTCATTCTTGGTTCCATTTTGCAGATGGAAAACCTGGCATGATGGGAAGTTAAACAATTTGGTCAAAACCACATAGCAAAGACATTAGTGTGGCTGGGATGAGAGCCTAGGGTGTGATTAGGTATAATTCTTCTTTCCAAAGGAGGGAGCTTTTCTGGAAATGTTTCTTGAGTTACAGATGTGTGTGAGAAGTGATAGCTTCTTATCAGTCAATCAATCAACTAGCATTTCTGGGATAATATATGTAAAAAATAATAACAACATGATAATATTTGTAAGGTTCTTGGAACATGGAAGAAACTATGCAAATACTAGCTATCATCATTATATCATCATTATTACTTTAATTAAATACCTAGTAGTGCTAGACATGATGCATGAGAATACAGACAAAAATGAGACAATCTCTGCCCTCAAGGAGCTTATCTTTTGCTCTTCATAGATAAATACAGGAAATAGATAAAACAAATACATAGTGGGGAGGAGGGCATTATCAGCTAAAAGAATCAGAAAAGATCTCTTGAAGGAAGTGGCCCTTTAAGGGAGCTAGAAGGTCTAAGCTATAGAAGCAAGGATAGAGAGCATACCAAGTACGGGGAGTAGGGGAGCAGGAGATAGACTGACAGTAGTCCAGTTCAGTTAGAATGCATAGGATAAATGACTAAATGACAGGGAGTAATGAGGAAACATCTTGGAAAGTTAGTTTGGAACTCAGTTATGATAAGCTTCATTTAAGTGCCAAACAAAGGAGATAGTCTTTTATCTTAAAGTCAATGAAGTTAATGAAGTTCCTCGATTAGGCACTTTGGGAATATCAATTTGATGACTGTGTGTAGGATGAATTGTAAAAGGGAGAGGCTGAAGATTAGATAACAAATTAGGAGAATAATTGCAGCAGAACAGGTGAGAAGTGATCAGGTCTTGGAATTGAATGACTGTGATGTTAGGGAGAAAGAAGGGGACAGATATGAATATAGAGATTGAATTGATTAGATATGGAGTGAGGGTGAAGGGGAATAAAGAACCAAAGATGGCTTCTGGCTTTTGATCCTGGCTACCAGTAAGAATTGTGGTTTATTCAGAAACAGGAAAATTAGAAGGAAGGCTAGGTCACTGGGGAAATATAATGAGTTCTATTTTGGAGAAGTTGATTTTGTGATACCCATGGAACTCCCAGGCAGAGATATTTAGAAGATAATAGATTTGAGACTGGAGTTCAGGTTTGAATATGTAGATTTGGGAGTTTTTTGCATAAAGATGATAGTTGACTGCATAGAAATTGATGAGATTACTAACAATGTAAAGAGAATTGATTAGAGGCTCAAAAGAGAACTTTGGGAATCTAGAAAAGAGGATATTTAAAAGAATGGGGAGTGGGTCTACAGTATCAGATACTTCAGAGGGGTACAAGAGGATGAAAACACAGAAAAGGCATTTGGTTTGAATAATAAGATCATGATTATTTTAGAGGTAGCAGTTTTAGCTGAATGGTGGAAGAGAAGTCATATTGCAAGGAGTTCCCAATTACTCTTTTTGGACTTGAACTCTAACATCATCATGCTATCAAGAAAACTCTTTTACTACTAAACACAGTATCTTGATAGATTACATCAGCCTTAGTAGTTTTATTAGAAATTTAAGGTAAATTGAGACAATGATCTGAGTGTGATCAGTTTATTAGTGAGCTAGCAATAACTAATAAATTGGGTCAATGGTATCTCTTAATGATCAAAGACCCTGACCTAGAGCTCACCAGCTTTCATATTGTTTAGGGAGTGCAACATTGGATGGGGGGAGATGATGTGATGAGTTACTGGGTGGAGACAACATAATTGATTACATAGGTACTAGCCCATTTCCCTTGATTTAATCAATTATTCAGTAATGTCAAACATTTTCCTTGGCAGTTATGTTGTGAAAGAGGAAACAAATCTAAAGGAAAAAACCTCACAAAAATTTTAAGTGAAAGTAGTGTTTTTCCATCTGCATTCAGACTCCATCAGTTCTTTCTCTGGATGAGGATAGCATTTTCCATCATGAGTCTTTTGGAATTATCTGGAATCATTTTATTGCTGAGAAGTGGCTAAGTCATTCATGGTTGATTATCATACAATGTTGCTGTGTACAATGTTTTCCAGGTTCTGCTCATTTCATTTTGCATAAGTTCATGTAAGTCTTTCCAGGTATTGCTGAAATCTACCTGCTCATAAGAAAAATATTTTTTTTTAGGTTTTTTTTTCCAAGGCAAATGGGGTTAAGTGGCTTGCCCAAGGCCACACAACTAGGTAATTATTAAGTGTCTGAGACCAGATTTGAACCCAGGCACTCCTGACTCCAAGGCTGGTGCTTTATCCACTATGCCACCTAGCCGCCCCAAGAAAAATATTTTGAAGGAAAGAAAGTGAGGCTAGAGCAGGAGCCATGGCTTTGGAAATCAAGGAGAAGTGACATGTTTGAAAATATTAATGAAGAAAGAAAATAGGTTTATGAAGGATGAGGTACAGGGAGATCTAGGAGGACAGGATGTTATGGTGAGGTAGAAGAAATTCAGATTTAGGGTCTATGTAATGCTTGTGGCTAAGGATGAGGTCAAAGAGTGAAGGTATTAGATATAGGAGCTGAAGAGGTTAACAATTAATATGTAAGTTGAAGTCTTCAAAATATAAAGCCAGGATCTGAGAGAAAGACTAGGGAATGAGGTAGGTGTAACTAATGGGAATGTTGAGAAGGTCAAATAACATCATATACATTGTATGTTTTTAAGTTATTATTATCATTTTGGATCAGGTGGATATAGTTGGGGAGGGCAAAGGACAGAAGATAAAAAACTCCTATTATAACCTTCAAGCACAAGAGAACAATACACTTTTCTGAAACAAACATAGTAATATATTATCCATATTCATTTATTCCCCTCCTAATTTAGGTGTTTCTGCTTGGCCCATAAGAAAGACAGCTTTTGAGAAAACCAAAGTTCACCATTGAGGATTTAGTCAAAAATTATACCGTAGTAAGTTTCTTTCTTGAAAAAGGAGGGAGAATGACTCTGGAGCCTGATGCATAATGGTCAGCAGCATCTTGATAAAGGTGGTATATCTGAATGGAATGAGACTCAAAAGGGGAGATGTCTATTGAGTAAAGATGTTAGAGGGAAGTCTTAGAAATTACTTTGAGGTCTGTGAAACATTCCTTCATTTCTTTTTGATCCAATGCAACTGGGGCTGGGAGGTATGAGAGAAGGTGTAATGAGGACAGAGAGGATGGTAATGATTCCAATATGCAATGGTTCTAGGCAGAAAAATTTATGTAAAGACTATAGCCAGTTGGGGACTGTGCAGTATATATAGCTGGAGCCTGAATCTCTGTGACCCAGGTCTTCCATGGATTATTATTTTTTATAGCAGAAAACTTTGTTTTATCTGAAACAGACTAGTTGGATATACTTTAGATGATTTCAGTTCTGTTGGTAACACCCACAGCATTGCCTGGGGCAAGTTGAGCATAAACTTAGTTTGCCACATAAATGTGGTCTTTTTACAGCCTCTTCAGTTTGCTGTTTGCCAACTTTAACATCCATAATGATCACAAGGACATGTTACCTTCAGTCTTCTTAGCAAACTTGGTTGTCAAAGGGAGCTTGAAGAATCACAATGACCAAGCTGATTCCTCAAAGGGTACCTTTCCTAGAATACTTGGGTTGTCTTTGAAGCTAATGTATCCTGGTCTCTAGAAGATAAGAGATATTTGGATTTTCTTCCTTTTGTGGTTTAATATACCCTTCAATGCAACCTTCTAAAGTTTTAAGAACTCTGACTTCCTTTCTGTTGTGGGGGACAACTGTTGCCTTATTCTCCTTTGATATCTTCTTAGGGAAGGTCTGTGGATTCTCCATCATTGAACTCAAGCAGAATGGTGAGTTCTAGTTAAAAGTTAGTAGAAGACTAAGAGGCTACTTGGTAGATTTATTGATTCAAATAAACATCTCGAAATAAGCAGGGCCAGAAACTGCTTTAAAAAATCCTTTTGGAATCTTTTTTAAAAAATTAATTGGGGTGGCAGCTAGGTGGCATAGTGGATAAAGCACTGGCCCTGGAGTCAGGAGTACCTGGGTTCAAATCTGGTCTCAGACACTTAATAATTACCTAGCTGTGTGGCCTTGGGCAAGCCACTTAACCCTATTTGCCTTGCAAAAACCTAAAAAAAATTGATTAATTAATTTTTCATTTATACATGTATGTATATTTTTAAGAGTTACAAAATTTCCTTCCACCCTCCCTTCCCATCCTCCTCCCCTCAGGAGAGAACAGTCAGGATAGCATTGTACAAACATATTTCTGATAGACATGCTTAGAAACTAATCATTTTTGGTATGAGGAATTAGGATTAAGGGAAAGAGATACATAAGAAATAATTTTTACAAAGTGTTCATCAGATTCTGAAGGTTTTTTTTTTTTTCCTTCCTCTGAATGGGGATAACATTGTCCATACTTGGTCTAATACAGTTGTTTTAGCTCTTTGAACTGCTAAGAGGAGCTGCTTCCATCAAGGTTGGAATTTTTTGAATGTTTATTTTTTTTAATTTTCTAATTTTTTTTATTCTCATTTTGTACAAATTTTTTTTACATTAATAAAATATACTTGTTTACAAGTAAACAAAATACCCCTCCCCCCATGAATATAGATAGACTTGCTTGGGTGAAAAAGTAAAGGGGAGAGAAAAAAATTAAAATTAAAAAAATAATAATAGTAATAATTGTAGGTATGGCCAGGTGGCACAATGGATGAAGCACCAGCCCTGGAGCCATGAGCACCTGAGTCCATATCCAGCTTTGTAAACCCAATAATCACCCAGCCATGCGACATGCAAGCCATCCGATCCCCACTGCCCTGCAAAAACCAAAAAGAAGAAAGAAAAAAAAAGGAGCCAAAATAAAATAAAATAGTAATAATAGTAGGGGTGGCTGGGTGGCAGACAGAGCATTGGCCCTTGAGCCAGGAGCACCTGGGTCCAAATCCGGCCTCAGACACCCAAAGATCATTCTGCTATGTGGCTCCAGGCAGGCCACCCAGCCCCACTTGCCCTGCACCCTCCCCCAAATAATAATAACAAAAAATGTGCTTCAGTCTTTGTTCCAACACCATCAACTCTGTCATGGGTGGATCACATTCTTTATGATAAGTCCATCACAAAAGTTACTTCCATATTTTTCCAACATTGCCATTGCTGATCGCAACTCCCTCCTTTCTTATTTCTCCACTACCATGTACTATATTTTCTCTCTCCTTTCACTCTGACTCTGCTGTAGGGTAGCTGAGTGGTGCAGCAGACAGATCCCTGGTCTTGGGGCCAAGAAGCCCTGAGCCCCCCTACCACCCCTTAGGCCCAGAATCCACCTGGCCCTATGGTCCTGGGCAGGCCATCCAATCCCAGCCCCTTGCAAGAAGTAAAAAAGAAAATGTGTTATATCTGACCACTCTCCCCCCATGGTCCATCCTCTCCTCCATCACTCACATCCCCACCCCTTCCCCCTGCTCCCCCCTCCTTCTTACTCCAGATGTCTATACCCCATTGAGTATATTTGCTGTTCCCTCTCCTAGCCATCTCTGATGAGAGCAAAGGTTCCCTCATTCCCCCTTGCCTCCCCCCTTCCATATCATTTCAATAGCTCATTGTAATAAAAAAATCTTATTATGTGAATTATCTTGGACTATTCCCCCTCTCCTTTTTCTTTCTCCCTTTCCATTTCCCTTTTTTTCCCCTATTGACTCCATTTTTACACCATATTTTATCTTCAAATTCAGCTTTCTCCTGTGCTTCAACTATAAAAGCTCCCTCTACCCGCTCTATTAACTGAAATGGTTCATATGAATATTATCAGTATCATTTTTCTATACATGCAGTTCATCCTCATTAAGTCCCTCATATTTCCTCCCTCTCCTCCAATCTCCATGCTTCACCTGAGTCCTGTATCTGAAGATCAAACCTTCTGTTCAGCTCTGGCCATTCCAAAAGGAACCTTTGAAATTCCCCTGGTTCATTGAAAGTCCATCTTTTTCCTTGGAAGAGGACATTCAGCCTTGCTGGGTAGATCATTCTTGGCTGCATTCTAAGCTCTTTTGCCTTCCGGTATATTGTATTCCAAGCCCTATGAGCTTCCAATGTAGATGCTGCTAAGTCCTGAGTGATCCTGACTGCAGCTCCACGATATTTGAATTGTGTCCTTCTGGCTGCTTGTAATGTTTTCTCTTTGGCTTGGGAGTTCTGGAACTTGGCTATAATATTCCTAGGGGTTTGTTTTTTGGGATCTCTTTCTCGGGGGGATCAATGGATTCTCTCCATTTCTATTTTGCCCTCTGCTTCTAGAATATCAGGGCAATTTTCCTGTAATACTTTGAAAATGATGTCAAGGTTCTTTTCCTGATCATGACTTTCAGGTATTCCAATCATTTTCAAATTATCTTTTCTAAGTCTGTTTTTCATATCAGTTGTTTTTCCAATGAGATATTTCACATTTTCTTCTAATTTCTCATTTTTTTGGTTTTGAAGTATTGATTCCTGATTTCTGGTAAATTCATCAATCTCCCTGAATTCTATTCTTTGTCTGAAGGATTTATTCTTTTCAGAGAGTTTTCTTATCTCTTTTTCCATCTGGACAATTTTGCTTTTTAAAGCATTCTTCTCCTCAATAACTTTTTGAACTGTTTTATCCATTTGACCTAAGCTGGTTTTTAGCATGCTATTTTCTTCAGCATTTTTTTGGATTTCCTTGACCAAGCTGCTGACTTCATTTTCATGTTTTTCCTGCATCTCTCTCCTTTCTTTTCCTAGTTTTTCTTCCACCTCCCTCATTTGATTTTCAAAGTCTTTTTTGAGCTCTATCATAGCCTGAGCCCAATTTCTGTTTTTCTTGGAGTCTTTAGATGTAGGAGCTTGTGCTTCCTCATCTTCAGACTATTTTGATCCTTCTTGGGCTCATTTGCAAAATATTTCTCATTGGTCTTCCTCTTATTTCTTTGCTTGTTCATTTTCCCAGCCTAAGCCTGTTTTTTTGGGGTGCTTCGTGAGCTTTTGGGACACTCCCACAAGGGTCTCAGTGTGTGAGGTTCTGTCTTCCCTCCCGGTCTGTGAATGAACATAAGCGCCCCCCTCTGCCACAGGGCCGAGGTGGGGGGCCCCTGTTGTTCTATGGTGGGGCCTAGACTGGGATCAGGATCTGAATGTGGTCAGAGCCCCAGAGTCCTGTTCCAGAGGCAGAGGACAGAGCTCTGCAGTCTCTCTTCACTCCCCTCCTTCAGCACAATGGGCTCATGCCCTGGGGGCTCCTGCTTACTGGCTCTGCCTGCTTCTGTTTCCTGGATCAGGGCTGCTGAAAGACCAAGCTGCTGGCTGTGTGCTTCACGTGCTCACTCTGGCAGAGGTCCCCCACTGTTCCCCCACTTTGTGCCGGTGCTCCCCGGGGTGCAGCTCAGGAGACTCCCCTGCTGCTGTGACTCACAGCTCCCAGTGCCCTGGGGCTGCCTCCGGGAGGCTGAAGTTCTTTGGCTCTGGTGGGCCACCCCACTGGTGGGCCACCCCTCCGACCCGGGGAGCAGAGCCTTTCTGCTCTTTTCCAGGTTACCTTGAGTAGGAGAACTGCCTCACTGGGTCCCTTTGTGGGTTCTGTCTCTCAAAAGTTTAGGTAGAGTCCTTAGTTTATGAGTTTTTATCAGAGAGCTCCTAAGACTTGATCCCTTCATGTCGCCATCTTGGCTCCGCCCCCCTATTTTTGTTAATGTGCATATTGTTCTCTTGGTTCTACTACCTTCACAAGGCATCAGATCCCATAAGTCATTCCATGCTTCACTAGAGTCTGATCATTTATGGTTTTTTTTAAGTTTTTTTTGTTTGCAAGGCAATAGGGTTAAGTGGCTTGCCCAAGGCCACACAGCTAGATAATTATTAAGTGTCTGAGGTCGGATTTGAACTCAGGTACTCCTGACTCCAGGGCTGGTGCTCTATTCATTGTGCCACCTAGCTGCCCCTCATTTATGGTTTCTTATAGAACAATAATATTCCATGGTATTCATGTACCATAACTTGTTTAGCCATTCCCCAATGATGGGCAACTCCTCATTTTCCAATTTTTTGCCCTTCAAAAAGAGTTGCTATGAATATTTTGGAATATGTAGGACTTTTGCCACCTAGCCGCCCCCTGCATTTTCTTTTGAACTATCCTAATACACTGCTCCATTACTCCATTTCTTAACTAGTACCAGGCAATTTTGATGACTTCCACTTTAAAGTACAGTTTTAGATCTGGTAGAGCTAGGCCACCTTCCTTTACATTTTTTCCCATCAATCCTCTTGCAATTCTTGACCTTTTGTTGCTCTAGATGAATTTTGTTACTATTTTTTTCTAGCTCAATAAAGTAGTTATTTGGTAGTTTGATTGAACAAGTAATTTAATTTGGGTAGAATTTCATTTTTATTATATTAGCTTGACCTAACCATGAGCAATTGACATTTTCCCAATTATTTAGATCTGATTTTATTTGGGTGAAAAGTGCTTTATACTTGTGTTCATACCGTTTCTTGGTTTGTCTTGGGAGTTAGATTCCCAAGTATTTAATGTTGTCTATAGTTATTTTAAATGCTATTTCTCTTTCTGTCTTTGCTCTTGGGCTTTATTGTTCATATATATAAATGCTGATGATTTATGTGAGTTTATTTCCTATTCTGCTACTTGCTGAATTTGTTAATTGTTCCAAGGAGTTTTTAAGATGATTTTCCTGGGTTCTCTAAGTATACCATCATATCATCTGCAAAGAGTAAAAAGTTTTGCTTCCTCATTGCCAATTCTGACTCCTTCAGGTTCTTTTTCTTCTCTTATTGCTACAGCTAGCACTTCTAAAACTATATTGAATAGTAATGGTGATAATGAGCATCCTTGTTTCACCCCTGATTTTATGGGAAATGCTCTGAATTTATTTCCATTACAGATAATATTTGTTGATGGTTTTAAATAGATATTATTTATTATTTTAAGGAAAACTCCATTTCTTCCTAAACTTTCTAGTGTTTTTAATAGGAATGGATGTTGTATTTTATCAAAGGCGTTTTCAGCATCTATTGAGATAACCGTATGATTTCTGTTGGTTTTGCTATTGATATGTTCAATTATGTTGAGTGTTTTCCTAATTTTTTTTTTGTTTTTTTTTTTTGCAAGGCAAATGGGGTTAAATGGCTTGCCCAAGGCCACACAGCTAGGTAATTATTAAGTGTCTGAGGCCAGATTTGAACTCAGGTACTCCTGACTCCAGGGCCGATGCTCTATCCACTGCACCACCTAGCTGCCCCGTGTTTTCCTAATATTGAACCATCCCTGCTTACCTGGTATAAATCCTACCTGATCATGTTACATAATCTTAATAATAACTTTCTGTAGTCTCATTGCTAAAATTTTATTTATGATTTTTGCATCAATATTCATTAGGGAGATTGGTCTATAATTTTTTTTGTCTGATTTGGTTCTTCCTGGTTTAGGTATCAACACCACATTGGTATCAAAAAAGGAATTTGGCAGAACTCCTCCTATTTTTAAAAATCATTTATGTAGAATAGGAATTAATTGTTCCTTAAATGTTAAGTAGAATTCACTTGTAAATCCATCTAAATATAGAGACTTTTCTTAGGGACTTTATTGATGGTTTCTTCCATTTTTTTTTCTGAAATGGGGTTATTTAAGGAATTTATTTCTTCTTCTGTTAATCTGGCAGTTTGTATTTTTGTAAATATTTATGCATTTCACTCTGGTTATCCTATTTATTGGCCCACAGGTTGGCAAAGTAGCTTCAAATTATCTCTTTAATTTCCTTCTCATTGGTGTTTAGTTCACCCTTTTCATTTTTAATACTGGTAATTTGGTTATCTTCTTTCTTTTTTTAATCAGATTAACCAAAGATTTGTTTATTTTATTGGCTTTTTTTTGTAAAACAAACTCTTAGTTTTATTTATGAGATCAATGGTTTTCTTGCTTTCAATTTTATTAATTTTTCCCTTGATTTTCAGAATTTCTAATTTGGTATTTAATTGGAGATCTTTAATTTGTCCTTCTTCTACCTTTTTTAGTTGCATAGCCAATTCATTGATCTCCTCTTTCTCTATTTTATTTGTATAGGCATTTAGAGATATGAAGTTTCCCCTCAAAACTGCCTTGGCTGTTTCCCATAAATTTTGGTATGTCAGTATCATTTTCTTGGATATAATTATTGATTATTTCTAGTATTTGCTGTTTGATCCACCCATCATTTAAGATAAAGTTATTTAATTTCCAATTAATTTTTGGTTTTTCTTTCCACGATCTTTTATTCCATATAATTTTTATTGCATCATGGTCTGAAAAGTACATATTTATTATTTCTGCCTTTCTGCATTTAAGTATGATATTTTTGTGCTCTGGTACATGGTCAGTTTTGGTATAGGTGCCATGTGCTGCTGAGAAAAAAGGTGTATTCTTTTCTATCCCCATTAAGTTTTCTCCAGAGGTCTATCATATCTAAGTTTTCTAAGATTTCATTCACCTTCTTAACTTCCTTCTTCTTTATTTTGTGGTTAGATTTATCTAGCTCTGAGAGAGGGAGATTGAGCTCTCCCTTATTAAATTTTACTAACTATGTCTCCTTGTAATTCACTCAGTTCTTCCTCTAGGAATTTGGATACTATACCACTAGTTGCATCCAAGTTTAGTAATGATATAATTTCATTAACAATGGTTCCTTTTAAGAAGATGTAGTTTCCTTCCTGATCCCTTCTAATGAGATCAATTTTTGCTTTACTTTATCTGAGATTAGGATTGCTACCCCTGATTTTTTTACTTCAGCTGAGGCATAACAAATTTTGTTTTTACCCTATGTGTGTCTCTCTGCTTCAAATATATTTCTTGTTGCATTGTAGGATTCTAGATTTTAAACCATTCTTCTATCCTCTTCCAGTTTATAGGACAGTACATTCCATTTACATTTATAATTAAGATTACTAATTCTGTATTTCCCTCCATGCTATCTTTCTCCATTTATATTTTTCTCTTTCTTTTTCTCTTATTCTTCCTTATCAAAATTTTACTACCTTTCCCCTTTTGCTTTTCTTTTAAAAATTTAACTTTCAGTTTATTTTCACTTATACCTTCACCTTCCCTGTATTTTTAAGTCCAAGTGGGAATGTATCTTATTCTCTCTCTGTGCTAAATCTATTAAATAGAATTTACTCAGCATTCACATTTTCCCTTCTTTCACTCTTTTGAAATCTATGGGATCTTCAGTTTAGATCTGATCATTTCCAAAATTACCAATCAATGTAATACTACAATTTTGAACTGAACTTCAATGGAAAGACTTTGGTTTTCTGGTAAGACTTTTGGTTTTTGGCTTTTCCTGTATTTGGCATTCATTAATAATAGGCTTCATCCAAAAGTATCTTCTAATTTAGGAGGATCATGAGTCATAGGCAAAATTTTATGATGTCTGTTTTAGGAATATATCTTGTTCCCTTGTGCTTGATGGCTATGGTCAAAAGTTTTACCTGCTGTCCTTTTTATTCTCCAAAATCTCCTCTACCTGATTAAAAATAATAATAGTGATAAATAGCAATAACTAGGATGTAAAATAATAGCTGAAATATGAAATAATAATAACTGAACATCATACAATGTGCATTATCTCATTTGATCCGTTCAATATTCCTATTAGGTAAGTACCAGAGGTATCAGGTTTGTCACTCAGTCATTAACAATCATTTAGTAATGCCTACTATGATAAGTACTAGGGATACAAAGAAAGGCAAAAATAGTTCCTGACTTCAAGGAGTTCACAGTATAATGGGGAAAACAGCATTCAAATAACTATGTCCATACAAAATACAAACAGAGCAAAAAGAAAGTGCCCTCAGAAGAAAAGAATCACTATTGGGTAGGTACTGTTGATCTCCCCCATTTCATAGATTGTATTTATTGATTTTTCTCATGGCCTTAGAGTTACCACATGTAAGAGACCTTATTCTAATTCAGGGTGTCTCTTGATTTAGGAGTCTAGCACTCTTTCCAACACTGTACACTTTCTCATCTCAGCATCATAATTCGAGTTTCTCAGTTGTCACCATGAAGGTCAGGCTCTGACCTGAACAGAGGGGAAGTGATTTGCATCTGGATGTCTTTACTAGTTGTCCTCACACTTTCTTCTGGTTCTGTTTCTCTTTTTCCACAGACTCTATTTGGGGAATCTGGGACCAGGAAGGGAGTGGGATGGATAGTACATTCAGCCAAGTCTTGGGGTCCTTTGGAATCACAGAATTGAAAAGTTGATGGAGGAAGGAGCTAAGTCAGGGCAATTTGGGCCCAAAATGTAGCTCTAGGCACCAAAATCTTTTTTTCTTTCCTACTCAGAGAATCTCAAAAGGTTTTTCTAGATCAATGAGATCCCAGCAGGGCTGTGACAGGGCAGTCTGAATATGCCTCAAAGAGACAGTAGCCACTACTTTATCTGATTCAGGCAGACTGTCTTTGATCATTAGGTAACTCCTGGGTCACTTGCTTTGCTAGTGATTGTTAAAAGGACTTGCTCCACACTATTATTAGTGCAATATTCAGTAGTTAACAGACAGCTTCTCAGGAAGGGCTTAGAGGACCAAAGGGTAGTATTGTTTGGAGGTGCCTTACTTTCTGATGAAGGGGTAGAATTCTATAGCAGAAATCTAGAAAGGGACAAATATTTAGTAATATTTAGTCTTCCTACCTTTCCCCACTATAGAGCTCCCAAGGAGAGAAAATTCTTGGTCTAGAGAACATTGACTACAGTGGTACAGGGCAATTCTTATTACTGATCTCAACATAGAGACAGGCTACATGCAAGAGAGTAATGACTGCTTAGCTATCTTACTTCAGTTGAGTCTGATTCACAGTGAGGTTCAGAGATTGCGTCAGAAATGTACCCATGTCTACTGTAACTCTGACATTCCTGGAGGTACTCCTGTTGAACATCACCATTTTAGAAACCCCTATGAACTGTAGAAATTTAATATTATTCACTATATGGATCAGATAGTTAAGATCTGGTACCTGATCCTTATTAGGACCTTATAAGGTGTGGGAAGTGCAAAACCTGGGATTTCTGGTTGTATTCTCCTTCATATGCTGTCACTCCTTCAGGAATTTATTGTATAGCTTATTGCCTTTTTGTTAGTTTTCTATTTTTTCTTTTCTTCTATAGCACTGCCTATGCTAAATTTTACCACCCCCAAATTAAGATTGACACTATGGTCATTTATACTGTAGAAAGTTCTCTAGAAAATATATAAGATATTATCATCTATGGCTAGAATGTGGTAGAAGCAACATCTATGCCAAGGTCTCTACCATAAAATTTAAGTTAATTAGTCCCTAAAAATGAAGTTATACTGAACTTGAGACTTAATTGGTCCAGGAAAGTTTCAGGCTGTTGACAAGGCTTCCTATCTCGCTTAAGAACAAAAAAGTTGCACATGAAGAGTTGGAGATTCCTCTTTCATGCTTGTCACATGCAATGATGTGCCAGGATATCAGGGAAGCTGAACCCAACTGAACCAGTGTTCTATTATTTCTGTGCCAAAGCTAAAAACCCTGACTTTTGTTAACTAGTCTGTGAGTGTCTTATTTCATTCCAGTTTCAAACCTGAACCTCACAGTAGCTTGAGTCAGACCTGATTTACAAAACCCCAGGTAATCCAGGGAAGTGTAGTATAGGTGAAGGAAACTGTGAACCAGACAGAGAAAGAATAGTGCCTTAGCAGAGGCAGAACAGAAGCTTTATTGCAATTAGAATTTATTACAAATCACTGGGACAGAAAGGAGACTAGACAAGGGGTTTAGGAAACCCATCCCTAGTCTTTCCTGGAGGCATGATATAAAAGTAATGGAGATCTTCAGGTGTCTAAATTCACTCTTAACCTTCATTCTGCCAAAAGCAGAACAGATTAAAATATCATATTTTGACATAAGATTAGTGTCATCCACCAGAAGGTGGATAAAGCAATGAGTAAGATTGGAATTCAGGACATGATGCTTACCAACCAGGAAGAACTGGTTGCTGAAATCGAATTGATGGAAAATGTGGTGGCAGGGGGTAGGAGGAGTGACTGGTCAATCATTGCATTTGTGCTGTTGTAAAGAAAAGTCAGGTATTGTTTGAGATACAGACTAGATTTTAGAAAAGAAAATTCTCAATGAATAAGCAAGCATTTATTAATGTTCCAAGCACTATGCTAGACTCTGGGTATACAAAGACAAAAGTCAAAAGTCTTGTCTTCAAGGAGCTATTACCTTTTTTTGGGGAGAATTAACATGCACAAAAATAATCATATTTTGCGGTTGTTGTCCAGTCATTTCAGTAATATCTGATTGTTTGTGATGCCATTTGAGGTTTTCACTTAAAATTATTGGTTTGACATTTCCTTCTTCAAACTCATTTTCCAGATTAGGAAATTGAGGCAAACAGGGGTAAGTGAGTTGTCCAGGGTCACACAGCTATTACATATCTGAGGCCAGATTGGAACCAAGGAAGATGATTCTTTCTGAGTTCAGGACAGCCTTTAAATAAACATATATATATATATTTATATATATATATATATAATAAAAATATGATATAGTTTAAGGAAGAAGACCATCAGCAACTGGAAGGATAAAGATAAGCTTGTCTGAAAAGTTTTGTTTGAATTGAGTCAAAAGGAGTAAGGCACTCTATGAAGAGGAGATAAATAATGACTGCATTTCAGGAGGGAGATATATGCAGTCCTGTGGGTGAGAAACATAAAAAAGCGAGTTTGCCTTGGTAGAAGAGGATAAGAAGAGAAGTAATATATAATAAACTTAAACTGAATAGTTTAAAAAGCCTAACAAAAAAGTTTTATATTTAATCCTAGAAGCAATAGAAACTCTCTGGAGGTTACTAGGGTAATGACATAGGTGGCCTGGGAAATCAGACTAAGGAAAATCACTTTAGCACCTATATGAATAAAAAGAGTATCAGAAAAGGGATAGAATACCATTCAGCATGACTGGGACAATACTAATGGATGATGGAGAAAAGAAAGCACAAGTGCCTGACTTTTATTTTATTTCTCTACCAAGAAGAATGAATTTTGGATAGAAAAGTTGTCCAACATCAATGGGGACATAGTAAGAACATGCCTTTGATGAATTTAGTTCATCTGCTTCTGATTCATTTCAGCCTCTGGTACCAAAAAAACTGAATGAGGTCATTATTGAGTCCCTGTCAGTGATAACTGAATGGGTTGTCATGAAGAACAGGAGTAATATTGAAAAATTGGAGAAGGTCAAATGTTCTCCTACTTTTCTCTTCTTTTGGGTGGTTTTTGCAAGACACTGGGATTAAATGACTTGCCCAAGGTTCATAGAGCTAGGCAATTATCATGTCTGAGGTCAGACTTGAACTCATGTCCTCCTGACTCCAAGTCCTGTGGTCTATCCACTGTACTACCTAGCTACCCCTCCTACTTCTCAAAATAAGGAAGAGAATGATGTTTGCAAATTATGAGTCAGTGAACTTGACTTTTATTCTTTTTTTCATTAATTTAACATTTTATTTGTTTTCCAATTATATACAATAGTAGTATCTACCTATCATTTTTTTGTAAGGTTTTGAATTTTACAATTTCCCCCTTCCCTCCCTCCCATAGAAGATGGTTTGATAGTCTTTACGTTGTTTCCATGCTATACATTGATCAAAACTGAATGTGTTATAAGAGTAAACATAATCCCCCCCCCCCCCCCCCCCCCGGAAGATGAGAAACCTCAAGAATAGAGAGAGAAAAAAGTGTACTTCAGTCTGTGTTCAGATTCTAATGGTTCTGTCTCTGGGGGGAGTTGCTTTCTTTATCAGAAGTTGCTTCAGTGTTTTCCCCACAGTTGCTATTGCTAGCTGTAACTCCACTCTATTCTTCCCCACTCTCATTTATTCTATTCTCTCTCTCCTTTAATCCTGGCCCTGTCCAAAAGTGTGTTGTATCTGAGTACCCTCTCCCTTGATCTCCCCTCTCTTCTATCACCTATTCCACCCTTCCCTCCTCCCATTCCCCCTTATCCCATCCCTTTCTTCTCATTTTTCTCTAGGGTAAGATAGATTTCCTCACCCTATTAAGTGTGTATGTTGTTTCCTTTCTGAGCCTTTTCTGATGAGAATGAAGACTCACTCATTCCCCCTTGCCTTCCCCCTTTCTACTCCCTTTAAAAAGCTTTTTCTTGACTCTTATGTGAAATTTCTTAGCTTCTTCTTCATCTCCTTTCCCTTCCTTCCAGTACTTTTCTTTATCACCCATCTTTTTTACTATATTATACCATTATATTCTGCTCCTTCCTATGTCTTTCTATATATGTTCCTTCTAATAGCTCTTATAAATGAGAAAGTTCTATGAGTTATCAATATCTTCTTCCCATGTAGGAACAAACAGTTCAATATCATTAAGTTCCTCATAGTTAGTCCCTCTCTTCTATCCCTTCTATGGTTCACCAGAGTCCTGTACTTGGAGATCATACTTTCTGTTCAGCTCTGGTTGTTTCAAGAGGAAAGTTTGAAAGTCCCCTGTTTCATTGAAAGTCCATCTTTTCTCCTGAAAGAGGATGTTCAGTTTTTCTGAGTAGTTGATTCTAGGTTGTAAACCAAAATCTTTTGCCTTCTGGAAGATCATATTCCAATTACTATGAACCCTTAATGTGGATGCTAGATGCTGTGTAATCCTGACTATGGAACCTTTGTTTCTGGCAACTTTTAGAATTTTCTCTTTGATTTGGGAGTTTTGGAATTTGACTATAATATTCCTGAAAATTTTTCTTTTGGGTTCTCTTTCAGGAAGTATATAAAGGTGAATTCCCTCAATTTCTATTTTACCCTCTGCTTCTAGGATCTCAGGGCAATTTGCTGTATTATTTCTTGAAAAATGAAGTCTAGGCTCTTTTTCTGATCATGGCTTTCAGATAGCCAAATAATTTTTAAATTATTTCTTCTGGATCTGTTTTCAAGGTCAGTTGTTTTTCCAATGAGATATTTCACATTTTCTTCTAATTTTTGGCTTTTTTGGAAGAGTTTTATTTCTTCCTGATTTCTTGCAAAGTCATCAGCTTCCTTTAGTTCCATTCTGCATTTGAAGGAGTTATTTACTTCAGAGAGCTTCTTTATCTCCTTTTCTAGCTGACCAATTCTGCTTTTTAAGGCATTCTTCTCCTCATTTATCTTTTGTTTTGCTTTTTCCATTAGGCCCAAACTGGTTTTTAACATATTATTTTCTTCAGTTTTTTTGTATTTTTTTCACCAAGCTGTTGATTTGGTTTTCATGATTTTTCTGCATTGTTTTGATTTCTCCTCCCAATTTTTCTTCCACCTCCCTTAATTGTTTTTCAAAGTCTTCTTTGAGCTCATCCATAGTCTGAGTCCATTTTCTATTTCCTTTGGAGGCTTTGGATACAGAAGCTTTGATTTTGTTGTCATGAGTATGTGTTTTGATCTTCCATGGGACTAAAGTAATTATGGTCAGAGTCTTCGTTTTCTGTTGTTTACTCATTTCCTCAGGCCAAGACAGCACTTCCAAGGCTTTGGGTTTTTTTTGGGGGGGATACCCCACTGGGACTTTTATTCCTCCAAGGTCTTATGCTCTCTTGCCTGTGCTTTAATATGTAGATTTCCCAGTACTTCCCTCTGCCCTGGAGCTGTAAGGAGGAGTCCTGCTTGGCTACTTAGTATGGAAGCCCAAACTGCAGCCGGGATCTGAATATCAGCAAACAGCAGAGTACTACCCCAAGGAAGAGCAGATAAATTTCTGCAGCCTTCCTTGACCCCCTTACTGTCTCTGGGGTGCAGGCTGCTTTCTCCAGATTCTCACTGCAGATTCTGCGGCCAGTGCTTCTCACTCCACACTAATTCTAGTGTAGCAGAGTTCTCTCATTGCCACTTCAAGCAGTTACTGGTGATCTCTGGGCTGTGCTGGGCTGTGCTGGGCTAAGCTGGGCTGCGCTGCAGCTGCCTGTGGCTTTTTTTCCCAACCCTGGGTCCTGGTGAAACACACCTTTCTCATGGAACTTCTAAGTTATCTTGTACTGGGAAAATGTATCACTCAATCTTTCTCTGGGTTCTGCCCCTCTAAATTTTGGCTAGAGTCATAATTTGTTGGCTTTTGGAGCTTTGGGGAGAAGGAGTTTCTGGGAAATGCTGCCTTTACATCACCATCTTGACTCCACCCCCTTGACTTTTATTCTTGGAAAAAATATTTGATTGTGTTTTTAAAAGAATTTTTTTTGAAAGTCTAGAATATGAGGTAGTTCAATTATAAGTTGTATTTGATGGTCTCTGAGGTCCCTTATAGTTCTGAGATTTTATGAATCCGTGAAATGCACAGTCACAAAAGATGGTGGGCTATTTGAGTCTTAGCTCCATCACTCACTGAGTGACTTTTGAAAGGTCACTTTTATATGCTTCAGTTTCCTTATCTGTAAAATGGATTATAACATTTATATCATTCATTTCACAGGAATGATGTGGGGATCCCATGCTATAAAGGTTATCATACTACATAAATGCTCCCTTCCCTCTCTTCTTTCACACTGAAAAGCATATGTAAATTCCTTATGGTTCTAATTTTCAAAACTAAAGCACAACTCCTTTTGCATGTAGCTTCTCCTTATTAGATGTATACTTCTGCTTTCTGTCTTAAAAAATAAAAAAAAACTTCTAAAATGGTGGAGGATAGTACTGTTTCCATGTGGGTTTCAGTCCCCTTTCTTTTAGGCCTTATAGCAATGCATGTTCCTTTCTCTAGTTGATCCTTTCTTTCTTTAGTTGGACTGAATCAATGCCTGGCACTTTTTTTTTCAGAGTGGGGGGGATGATGGGAAGTGTATTCTTTGTAGAGTGTCTGCAGCTTTGGTGGTCCATAAGCTTGGGATATCCTTAGACAGACAGGAGTGTGTTTCCTGCCCTTCTGCTCCTCATTTGGCTAGGCAGATAAGTGAATGCTGCTTCTTTGGTTGGAAAGATAGACAGGAGGGTGAGTTATGCTGGCAAAGCCTCTTCAGCAGAAGGTCCCAGAATATTCTCCAAGATAAAAATAGGGGTGTCAGTTTATTCAAAAATTGCTAAGAATATGGAGGATAATGGGGGAGGGTAATTGAAGGACCACTTTAGGGATTATCAATTTCTGGTGTAAATTTGTAAGGCTTTTACCTTGTCAGGGTCCTTTTTATTTGTCCTGTGGATTCAACTGTAATTTTTCTAATCTGGTGCATAATTTCACTTTTTAAATTTTTTTTAAAAGAGTGGTGTCAAATTTGTTGGTACACAGCTATAATCTCTGTTCCTGAGCAAGTTTAGACTGAGAGTTGTTTGAGGTCAGGAACTGCCCTTTGCTTCCTTTTATGTCATTACTTAGCTGGCTGGCACATTGTAGGCATATTGTAGGCACTCAATAAATGTTTATTGCTTGATTGATTGGTGGGCTATTTGAATAGTAGAGATGTAAACTGCTGTGGATTAATTGAATTAAGTATTTCTACCAAATGTGGGATCAATGGAGGGAAGGGGAGAAGGGAAGAGAAGAAGAAGAAGAAGAAGAAGAAGAAGAAGAAGAAGAAGAAGAAGAAGAAGAAGAAGAGACAGAGACAAAGAAGAGACAGAGACAGAAAGACATACACAGAGAGAGAGAGATTTACAGATTTAAAGAGAGAAAGAGAGAGAGGTTGTAGGTTGGGGGAGGGAGAGAGAGTTCTCTGAGAGAACAGATTGTCTTTTACTTTGGGATTTTTTTTTAGTGTCCTCAGAGGCTTCAGGATTTGACACAGAGGAAGCACTTAATAAGTACTTTTTAATTCATTCATTATAATGTATAGAGATTGGACCTATTGAAAGCAGCCACAAAGATTTAGCCAGTTCATCCCCGGCTGGCTGTCCTGACCAGAAGAGTTGAGGTCTATGTACAGCAGGGAGAGGAAGAAGGCTCTTGTAGGTAGCATGAACACCTAAGAAGTGGCAGTGAGTTTTTTATTCTGTTAGTAGCTATGGTAGCTTGGGAAAAATTTGGGACTATGTTGAGAGATGGTGGTAGCAGCTCGGATTTGTTTTAAAGACAGCAAATGGTGGAGCTCACATCTTGGAGAGGGGGAGGAGGAGGAAGAAGATATTAGATACCATATTGGCCCTGAGAGCCAGAACAATATACCAGACTGGAACTTGATTAGTTGATTTCATTAATTTTATGTTAACTTTTCCTTGCTAGTTAGGCTTAGATGTGAGTTCCTTTTGTCTTCTTTCCATGCCTTTTAATAAGTCTCTTCTATGCTTAAAGGCTCTTATTACCTTGGAATGAATACAGGGATCTAGTGGACTCAAAGAAAAGGTTGTGAGGAATATTCATATGTTCCCAAGAATTTTCTTGGGTGGGAGCAAAATGAGTCAAAGAAATTATTGAGTTATTTTTAGAAAGAAGTCCTAACATGGAACTCATTTGCTGTAAGTCCAAAGCAATGGTCCTGAACCAGGGATTACACATTTAAGGCATTTTTGAAACCATAAAAGGCACAGAAATATGTTTATTATTCATATTTATTGAAATGACTCAGATGATGTGTATATATAACTTTTTAGAGCCTATTTTTTCAAAATATTCAACAAACTGAGGGAATAGAACAAATACACTTTAAACACATGGACAAAACCCATCCTCTCCAGTACCCACTTCTACTTACTTTACTGCTTTGATCAGGGCTAGTTGGGTGGATAAAGCATCATCCCTTGAATCTGGAGGAACTGAATTCAAATTTAGCCTCAGATACTTGATACTTATTAGCTGAGGGACCTTGGGCAAGTCACTTAACCCTTGCTGCCTCAAATCCAGGGCCATCTTCAGTCACTGGACCCAGATGATTCTGGTGGAGAAAATGAGGTGGTGACTTAGTACTTTACCCCCCTCTCTCAAATTCAGTTCACTTGCATATCATGGCATCACCTTCCTGATGCCATGATCATCTGCAACAATCATCATCATCATCATCATCATCATCATCATCATCATCATCATCATCATCATCATCATCATCATCATTATCATTTTGTCAAGGGGCATCCCCATTCCTCCCCACCCCCATCCATGTCCTCATTCACTTGCCAAATCCAAATAATGATCAAATCCTATTTTGTTTCTTCAGTGTCTCTTGCATCCAGATGTTCTCTCATATCTTTCTGCTGCCACCAGTCTAATATAGTACCTCATCACCTTCCACTTGGGCTATTGTAGTAGTTGCCTGAAATTCTATCCATTCCAATCAAAATTAAGTGCCTATAAGTCAGAGCTAAGATAAAGTTAACTGAATACAGTTAACTGGGGCTTACAGACTAAAACAAGGGACAACACACAAAAGGAGGCAGTAAAATTGTGGAGTGGGAAGAAGAGGAGGAGGAGGAGGAGGAGATATCAGGAGGTAGGGTGGCTAGCAAGAGTTGGGACATCCTGTTTCTTGTAATCAAAACCAAGCAGAGCAGCAGAGGTAAAGAGGAATGAACTGGGAGTCCAGTTTCTGCCCCTCTATAAAGAAAGGTAAAAGAAATATAAAACTGGAGAGATTTAGTTTCTGGATAATTAATAATCTATTAATTAGGCTAGCTGATAATCAATAAATCAATGATCAGTGGTTTCTCTTGGTAACCAAAGACAAAACCATGGAGATCTCTGAATGCTTAAATACCTTTGGAAAGGAGGGTGCTCTTGATGGGAAAATCAACCCTGATTAGTTAATAATTGATGAGGAGCTAGGCTGAGAGTTTTCAGCTTTCTGGAAGAGAACATGATTTGATCATAAGACTCAAACATCTTTATCTGTCTGGACAAAGGAATCCATCTCTACCCAGAACAGTTTGGTTGGTTTTCTTTTTGATGAGTTGTGTTACCCTAAACTTCAATGGAGGGGGCACAAGCATTATATTCTGGGGCCAGAATTCACCTAGATTAAATTCTATTTAGACTCTAAACAGATGTAAAGCCTCCTAGTAGGGTGGGATCCTGCTCAAGAATCAGGAAAATGTTACCATTGGAGTTGGGCAAGCTCATCTGTGAATAATGCCCTTCTGATATTGACTGACCTACAGGGACTGGTCGCTGAATGAGTAAATAGAGAGGAAAAAACCCCTTAATCCTAATTTAATAATTGGATATTAATATAATAGAAAATAATCTCTCAAAGGCAGTGGGAGAAGTTTGATACTCTATCCCTTCAATCAGAGAGAACTGGAGACTGAGGAAGATGGCATTAATCAGGGCATGAATAAGCAGCATGGTGATGAGTTTAGAAATGATGAGCTTATCCTGGGAAGGGCATTTTGTTCCATAGAACTGAAACCAGGAAGAGCAAGCAGCTGCAAAGTGGAGTGAGTCTTCTTGCTTCTGCTTGCTTCTCTCCATCCTGGCTACCACTTCCAGGCTAATATTCCTTATGTGTAACTATGATCATATTACTTTTCTGTTCAAAACTTGTAAAAGGTGCCCAGGCAAATTTTACAATTTGGTAACACTATACTTTTCCATCCTTGGTATTCTCCTTCATATAGTTATCCTTGTACATGAGTTTTTCTACTTCTGAATCTTTGCTTCCAGTTGCTCCCTTTGTTAGGATATTCTTTTTTCCTTTGCGCTTGTTAATTTCCTACCCTTCCAAAAGTCTAAAAAAATTTCCCTTCCTCTCTGCAGCTTATCCTATTCAGTAATGATCTTACTTTTCTTTAATTTCATAGCACTTTATCTCCTAAATGCATCTAGGTGTTATGTGCTGGACTTGCAAACAAGAATTCCTGAATTTGAATCTTGCCTTGGACACTAGTAATAAGATCATGGGCAAATCACTTGACCTCTCTCGGTCCCAGTTTTCTCATTTGGAAAATGAAGATAACTACATCACATAGTTTAATAGGGTTTTTGAGGCAGGAATGGAGGACATGTTTGGGAAATGTCATTAGCCCTATAGGGATACAGTACAGTATGAAGGAAGGGAGACTTGGAAAAAAAGGCCGTTGGGACAGATTGAGAACACTTTGCTGAAGATCTTGAATACCAGGCTAAGGAATTTGAACTGTCTTTGATAGACTGCAGATTTTCTCAAGATTTTTGAGCAGGGGAAATTATACAACCATAGCTGAGCATGGTGAGCATTACTCTTGCAACAATGCATAGAACAAATTGGAAGCATGGAGGTCGGCTAAGAATTTTTTTGCTATAGTTCAAATAAGATGATAAGAGGACATAAATGGGGAGTGAAGTTTTGAGAATAGAAACAATTAATAGAGATAGTGGAGGTAAAATGAACAGTTCTTGGCAACCACTTGAAAGGATAAGAGTTTGAAGTTTGAGCAGAAAATTGAGTTGCCATTCTCAGAAATAAAGAAGTCAACAATGGGAGGAGACTGGGAGAAAGAGCATTTTGGTTTTGGATAATATAGTAATTTACTTGCTTCAAAATAAAGAAGAATGTGGGACTTGTCTTTTATAAATTTTTTTTCTTCTATTTAAGGTAATGGGGCTGAGTGACTTGCCCAAGGTCACACAGCTAGGCAATTATTAAGTGTCTGAGGTTGGATTTGAACTCAGGTCCTCCTGACTCCAGGGTTGGTGCTCTATCCACTGCACCACCTAGCTGCCCTGTTGGCTTATCTTTTTGACTCAGTTTAAATTTGGGCACTAGGGATAAGTAGAAATATGAACTACAAAGTTCTCTAATTTATCTTTCTTAGGTGAAGATCATCATTAGCAAATCATTAGCTTTTAATTGCTTCCACAACCATGCTGTTCAGTTATTTGAAGGGTGAGTGGGTAGGCAGAAGGATGGGGACTCACTCCTTAACATCATACTAATGATTTTTGTTTATAACATTTTTGTTTAATCCATTGCTACTTTTTCCTTCTTAAAATTCCTTGCATGTAGCAGAGAACATAATGTGCCTCCTGGTCTCTGGCACTGGGAGGATCAGGTTTTTGTTGAATATTCTATAAACTGACCAGTGTTTTCTTCACATTGATAGTCTGGAGTGGCAGTGAATGAAAAGATTTCTTAGAAGTTCAGAGAATGGCACATATAGCCAACACATGATTATTTAGGCTAATGGGAGAAAATCCTGGTGTGGATTACTCTAAACCATGGAGAATGATCAGAATAAGTAAAGTAGGCACTAATTCACAGCAGTTAATTAAATTTCCATTTGCACAATTAGTTACTTTATAATTAGCCTGATTTTCCCTTCTGCCCTGACAGCAGGGAATAGTAAACATTTGCCAGGATATTCATGGGACACTTAGGAAAAGAGTACTGGGTGTTGATGAGAAGCATTTCCCACTTCCCCGGTCACCCATGCAAAGGTGCTACTATATTGTAAACTGATCCCCAGCTAAGTGGCAATGTAGATAGATCACTGGATTTGAGATCAGGAAGACTCATCTTCCTGAATTCAAATCTGGATTCTAATACTTAGCTTGTGACCCTGGGACAAGTCACTCAACCCTGTTTGCCTCGGTTTCTTTATCTGTAAAATGAGTTGGAGAAGGAAATGGTAATCCATTTGCCAAGAAAAACTTAAAATGAAGTAAGAAAGAGTCAGGTGCAACTCAGAGGGCTGAGCAACAACCCAAGGGCATGAGGATAAGATACCATTTTTTTTCCTTCCAGTTTGGAAGAAGAAAATTTTTTAAATTTAAAAAAATTATGAACTTGTCAGAATCAAAATAAAACCATTTCCATATATATATATATATGTATATATATATATATGTATATATATATATATATATATATGTAGTGTAGAACATAATGGAATGTTGGTTATCTCTATTATATATCTCTTGCTTTTCTTTTTAAGTATTTAATACATTCAGTGTGAAACTTTGAAAAATATTTTGTTTGTCTGTGGTTTCTTTTGGCCTTCATTGTCTTCTCTTCTTTTTATGTCCTCCTTTACCCATGCTGATCTTCAGTTTAAGGAGAAATTAGAAAATATGTCTGTATTTAAAATATAAAAGTAGGGATAGTAGGTTTAGATTGAGAAATGACCTCAGAGACCATCTATTTCTATCCCCTCATTTTATATGTTTATCTAAGGAAACTAAGTCCCAAGGAAGTTAAGTGATTTATAGGATTATAGGTAACACATAGGGTTATAGATACTCCTGGATATAGATACTCCTGGAGTCAGGAGTACCTGGGTTCAAATCCGGTCTCAGACACTTAATAATTACCTAGCTGGGTAGCCTTGGGCAAGCCACTTAACCCTGTTTGCCTTGCAAAACCTAAAAATAAAAAAAGAAAATTGAGGCCAATGGAGGTTGAGTGATATGCCCAAGGTCATATAGGTAGTAAGCATACCAAGTCAATAAGCTAAATCCTGTTCTAAGCACTTGGGACAAAAGGCAAAACAAGAAAGGCAAACAGACCTTGCCTTCAAGAAGTTTACAGTCTAATTGTAGAAGACAGTATAGTTAGGTTTTTTTATTTTTTGTTTTGGTTTTTGTAAGGCAATGGGGTTAAGTGACTTGCCCAAGGTTACCCAGCTAGGTAATTACTAAGTGTCTGAGGCTGGATTTGAACTCAGGTCATCTTGACTCCAGGGCTGGTGCTCTATTCACTTTGACACTGAAATGTTCAGAAGACAATATGTTAACAATTATATTCATACAAGATACATTTAGTTTAAATTGGAGGTAATTTCTGAGGGAAGGCACTAGCATTCTGGAGGACTGGGAAAGATTTTGAAGAAAGTCAGGAAAACCTGGAGGCAGAGAAGAGGAAGGAGAGCATTCCAGGCTCAGGGGAAGTCAGTGATAATACTTGAAGTTGAGAGAAGGCATATCATGTGTGAGGAGCAGAAAGGAGGCCAGTGTCATGGGGTTATAAAGTATTTGGAGGATAGTAATGTGTAATGAATGGAGAAGGAAATGGCAAACCACTCTAGTATCTTTTTTTTTGGCTATTTTTAAAAAATTTATTTTTTCCAGCCATATACACATATATATTTTTAAGTTAGAAAATTTCCTTCCACCCTTCCTTCCCACCCCCCTCCCCTCAGTGGTGAACAATCAAATTAGCATTGTACATACATACTTTTTTAAAGAAAGATTTTATTTATTTTGAGTTTTACAATTTCCCCCCCATTCTTGCTTCCCTACCCCACCCCCCACAGAAGGCATTCTGTTAGTCTTTTCATTGATTCCATGGTACACATTGATCTCAGGTGAATGTGATGAGAGAGAAATCATATCCTTAAGGATGAAAAATAAAGTATGAGATAATAAAATTACATAACAATATAATGTTTTTTTCCCTAATTTGATGGTAATAGTCTTTGGTCTTTGCTCAAAGTCCATAATTCTTTCACTGGATACAGATGGTATTCTCCATTGCAGATAGCCCAAAATTGTCCCTGGTTATTGCATCTAGTATCTTTTCTAAGAAGACTCTAGATACTACTGAAAACAACAATAACAAAGAAAAATGAAGATTAGAAAGGAAGCAAAAAATAAGATTATTTAGGTTTTAAAAACCTAATGGAGGATTTTGTATTTGATCTTGGATGTAACAGGGATCAATTCTGAGTAATGATACAGTCAGACCTATGCTTTAGGAAGATTATTTTGCCACCTGAGTGAGTAGAGACTTGAACTACTGAGGCTAATAAAATAGTTTAATGTGAGGTGATGAATGCAAAAGCAAAATGCTGTATCATAGGAGAGAAGGAAATGATAAAAATAAAAATTTGTCTAAGAGAGTTAGGATTTGAAGATAAAACCTAAGTTGCAATCCTGAGTAACCAGGAAGATGGTGGTACCACTTGTTGAATTTCCAATTGGGTCTGTATTTTTTGTTTATGGATCTTGAGGAAATGAAATTTTAAATTGTGTTATGTTCAGCAAAGTATTACTGACTGTTACTGCCTTTTTATTTGTTTTCAATATCTCTGTGCCTTAATATATAGTTAATTTTTGTAAAAGCTCCATGAAATATTAGGAAATATGCATTTTCTTTTGCTGTACTATTTAGAAGATATCATAAATCTTTAACTCTAGGTTTTTTCAGCAATTTGCCCAGGTTCATACTTTCCCTTTTATCTTTCTGTTAGACTTATCCAAAACTGAGAGAGGGATATTGAAATTTGTCTTCACTATTGTGTTACTATCTATGTCTTTTAGTAGTTCAGTTAATATTTCCTTTATAAAGTTGGATGACAAGGCATTTGGAGCAGATAAATTTATTACTGATATTACTACTTCTTTTTAGCTTAAGTTTCCTTATTTATCTTTTTTTTTATTTTTTGGAAGTTTGATGCTTTGTTAGATAGCATGATTGCAGCTCCTACTTCTCTGGAATAACTTGATGTATAGTAGAAATTTCTCTTTCCCCACGGTTACATTTTGTAATGTTTATTTGATATTTCATGTCAGCAATAGATTGGAGGATTTTACTTTCTTTTGCAATCCACAATGCTTTTGTTCATTTTACTGACTTGTTTGATTCATTCATATTTAAAGTTATGAGAGTTATGTTTATGTTTTCCTTCATTTGTCTCTAATATTGGATTTTTTAAAGTTATGATTTCCCCTCTTATTTTGCTATAAATTCAGTATTATATTCCTTTAGAAACTTTAACTCATTCTTTTTTAAGGTGGCCCTATTACCAAAGGCTATTTTTTCCACATTGCTGATCCCCTTCTCCTGTTAGTTACCTTTCTTTCCCTTTGGGGTTTTATTTATTAGTTTCTTTTTCTTTCCTGTTTTCATCTGCTTATTTAATTCTCTCCCCTTTTTTTAACCTTTCAATCAAACAGATTCTCATTTTTTCTCCTTCCTTTCAATTTTTGTTCTGTAGTTATTTAAATTTAATTTTTTTGCATACCTTTCTAGAGAGGGTTTGTTTCTTGTTATTATTCATCTTCTCTTTATGTCTACTCTAGACTCCAGTTTTGGTTCTGGTTCATGGTTCCTTTAATTATCTTCTATCTTCTCTCTCTCTCTCTCTCTCTCTCTCTCTCTCTCTAGTGTATTTATCACTCATGAAATCATAAATTCCAAGGTATCCATTCTTGGCTCTATCCTCTTGCCCTGAGGATTCCCCTTTTCTACTATGTCTCACTCCCAGAACAAAGTCAATTTCTTCAAGTGACAGAGAAGACACTGGCCCATGGTAGGAGCACTCTATAGCATTCTACAGTCCACCACTAATTTATATCTTTTCCCTGGTTACCTTCTTTTCTCCATTTGCCTCAAAAATCTTCTCCCCGGAGCTAGTTGTCATCAATATATCCAACTTCTTTCCTCCTCAGGTAGATCAAGTGTTTTTTCAAGCACCAAATCCCTCAGATCACACCAAGGACAATATCCCCATCTTCCTTCAGAGAATATCTCCCTTCACTATAGGAACCTCCTAAACTACTAAAACAAAGCTTTTCCTTTTTCCCTCCCTTTTCCAATATTCCTCCCCTTCTCCTCTCTCATTGCCCTGTAGTTTCTTCTCTTCTTGAAACCTCCCCCACCCCTTCCCTATTGCTAATCCTTGATTTGAATCATGAACATCACTTACTTTCCTCTCCCCTCTTACTTTCATTTTTCCCTTTCATTAATTTTCCCATTTTGTAATAGCCCCACAAAAAACATTGATTCATCTATATAGGGTGTTGCTCATAATGCCCCAGGCCTGCCTCTTCACTGATATCTCACTTCTGCCTTCACCCCTCTTTCTCTGTGTATGTTTAGAAACACATCTTTTCCTGGTCTAAGCTTGATTATAGCCTAGGTTCACCCCTCTTGGATCTCTGCTTAGAAAGGTAAATAATCTCTTCAGGTCTTCTTTCTAAGAATGCTTTAAATGCCTCTTTCTTTTTTAAAATTGAACATCCATCTTTTTAAAAAATTTTATTTATGGATAAGCTCAGATTTTAAGGATGTGTCATTATAAGCTGCATACTATTTCTATGGCTCTTCAAAACACATTATTCCATTCCCTCCTTTGTTTTCTGGTGGGTGCAGAATAGTCTTATTCATATTTCCTTTCCTTTGTGTTTAGGGTCTTTCTCTTGATTTCTTGTAGAGCTTATTGTTTTTGAAATGACGAGTTATTTCATTAGCCTTTATGGGTCTTGGGGCTTGCAGATCAGTTTGAGATCAGTATATTTTGCTTTTATTGTGAAGATATTTTCTTTTAATGTTATTGTTTTTTGCTTCTCTCCAAATTGTTCACTTATTTATATTTGTATTCCCACTTGTTTTGTTTTTCCTTCCTTCTTTCTTTCTTTCTTTCTTTCTTTCTTTCTTTCTTTCTTTCTTTCTTTCTTTCTTGCTGAGACATGTCATTGTAGATACTGGTTTTTCTTTGTCTACCCTTTATTTTGCTGCATAGTTTATAAATTCTGCTCTCATAATTCTCATTTCTCTTTTAAACCTTTAAGGAACAGCATATCAGATATTCCATGTTCTCTTCAAATTCTACAGAGTCCTTGGTCTCATCAAGTTTTGGATCATTTTCCTTTGTTTTGCAGTATTTATTCATAGTTGCCTGAACTCATTTACTAGACAGATCTGGAGGCCATATTTCTTTCTGCTGTTAATGTTTTCCCTGTTGATTTATCTGCTTATGTTCAAGGTCTTTGAGTTTTCTTTTTTCCTGGACTGTTTGGTAATTTCAGTCTTTTTTTCCCTCCCCCTATTTTCCCTTATTGCTTTCTTTCTGACTGTTTGACTATTTTCTCTCTGATAGTGTTTTTTTTTTTTTTTTGGTGGGGGGAGGTGGGGGACTGAATCTCAAACTATCTTGGCCTCCTCCAATGCCTGTTTATCCTACACCAGCCTAGATGGCTATTTCAAATAATTTTTGGGTGACCAGAACCCACTACAGCTGAGGTGTGCTCTCTCCCTTAGCTTAGTGGAATGCTTGCCTAGCCCTCTCTAACCCCCCCCCCCACTCCCAACTCTGTTCTGTCCTGTTTCCTGTGTTCCTGGAACTGGAATGCCATGCTAGTAGCTAGTAGCATGCAGCAACATTAGCTATATGATTTGATTTGGGTCTCTGAGGTTCTGAGAGGAGAAGTGGGATGTGGGGCTGAGCTCTTTCCCTCCCAGACCTACATCCTTTCCCTTTCCTTCTCTTCCTAGCTCTCTCAAAGAGGTCTTTTCAGCTCAGGATGTTGTCTACTGTCTCTGATTCTATCCTGGTTGGAGCAGACTTTTTTGCAGTCTGAAATACCCCAATGACCCAGAAAGGGAGAGGAGACAGGATGTGGGGGTTGGTTTTTTTCTGTGAATAGAGCAGCCGCAATGCTGGTAGTGCTGGGGGTGGGGGTGGGGGCGGGCGGGAAGGTGCTGAGAGAGTTCATTGTGAAAGTCAAGTAAATCAACAAGAATTTATTAACCACTGACTGTGTGTTAGCCACTGTGCCAAGAGCTGGGAATACAAATACAAGCGGGGGAAGATAATCCCTGCCCTCAAGAGGCTTATATTCGAATAGGGAAAGCCACACGTAAAAAGATGTAAAGGGGAGTAGAGAGAGATGGAAGGATATCTTATGTGGAGGCATAGTAACAAAGTTCAGGGTGTAATTCTATAACCTATAAATCAGATATAAGTCCTCTTTAGAGCAGTTAAAACTTTTCATCATCTTTTCAGAAATATTGCTCCTTTTCATTCATACCATGTTTATTATTTTGTTTAGCCCTGTCCAGTATCCTTTTTGTGGCTTCACTGAAACAATACTGAGTCTATAAATTAATTTAGGTTTTTTAAAAATCTTTTATCATTATTTTATTTTTTCTGGTTCTACTTATTTCACTCAGCATAGTTCATGTAAGTCTTTCTAGACTTTTCTGAAATTCATCCATTTATGATTTCTTACAGGACAACAGTACTTCATCACCTTCATATACCATAATTTGTTTAGTCATTCCCTAGTTGATGGGAATCATATTCCAATTCTTTGCCATTACAAAAAGGAGCTGCTATAAATATTCTTATATATGTGGGTCTCCCCCCCTTTTCTTAGGTTTTTGCAAGGCAATGGGGTTAAGTGGCTTGCCCAAGGCCACACAGCTAGGTAATTATTAAGTATCTGAGACTGGATTTGAACTCAGGTACTCCTGACTCCAGGGCTAGTGCTCTATCCACTGTGCCACCTAGCCACCCCTCCCCCCTCTTTTAAAGTGGTCTCTTTGAGATACAGACCTAGTAGTGATATTGGTGGATCAAAGGTTATATTCAGTTTTATTGCCTTTTGGGCATAGTTCCATTTGACTGGAACGGATGCTAGCAGAAGGGAATAAAAGGAAAAAATAGATTTAGGGATTCCAAGAAAATGACAAAAATGAAAGAAGCAGTCATACCAAGTAAATACTCATTATCCCTGAAGTTTGCTGTGGTTATAGTAAAAGCAGGTGTTGAAGAATTATATGAAGAAAGCAGTATGGCGTTAGGGCTAGCTTGCTGATCTTAGAATCAGGAAGATATGGGTTTGAGATCATTTCTATGATTATCTGTGGGACTCCCAGCTCAAGTTGTATATCCTTATAGGACCTCAGGAAATTTTCTAAGACTTTAAGTTGCAGAACAGTTGCTGATCTGCTTTGAGAGAAGTTATTTCAAGAAGATCACAAGTTTGGACCAAAAATCTTTTTTTGAATAGGCAAAGGAATGGAGTTGGTCAGCATCTCTCAGGACATTGTTCCAGACATGAAAAATGCCAAGGAACAGGTAAGATATTTAGAAATACAGCATTACTTTAAAAGATTGGATTTGTAATCCTTGTGTCAGAGGTACTCGTGGCTAAAAGACTCCATTAGTACTACAGAAATGTCACTTCTATTAGCTCTAATGCCTGACCAGAATACTGGACAGTTAATTTTCTTCCTTCAGCTTGCAAATTCACTGAACACAATGTACAAAAAGAGAAAAAGCTCTGTTAATGACAAACACAAAATAGTAGTCTGATGCTTTTTATATTATACTCTGTATCACTTGGGCCTAAAATTATTTATATCTTTTTGTTTTTTACATCATATTTATTTCTAACTCTATTCATCTTACCTCCTCTACTCAGCAAATCTTCTCTCATAGCAAAGATTAAAAGAGAAAAAGAAAGAAAAGCGCTTTAGCAAAACCAATCATGCAAATCAACTGTGTCTGATGATACAAACAATATTTCATATTCATAGTTCCCTATCTCTGAAATGAAGGTATATATATTTTCTCAACTCTTATCCAGAGCCTAGTTTGGTCAGTATAATTAATTACACAGCATTCAATTTTGTTTTACTGTTCTTTTTGCTTATATTATTGTAGATTCTATGAATATGGTTTTCCTGGTTTCACAAACTTTATCTGTCACCAATTCATATAATTCCTTATATGTGACTCTAAATTAATCATATATGGCCTTTTTTTTAAAGGTTTTTGCAAGGCAAACAGGGTTAAGTGGCTTGCCCAAGGCCACACAGCTAGGTAATTATTAAATGTCTGAGACTGGATTTGAACCCAGGTACTCCTGATTTGAACCCAGGTACTCCTGACTCCAGGGCCGGTGCTTTATCCACTATGCCACCTAGCCGCCCCTATATATGGTCTTTCTTATAGCACAATTATATTCCATTATATTCACATACAGCAGTATGCTTAGCCATTTCCCCAGATAATAGGTTTTTCTCTTCCTTTATGAGTGTGAGGTCATGGCCATCTTGCCAACAGCTTCTTTGCTTACAGACTAGAAATTCTCAGAAAAGAGGTGAAGAGAAACCTGGAATAGAAGGGTCTTGGGTTCCTTTAAGAGCATTTTATACTGAAGAATATGAGCACATATTTATTTCTTTGGTTGCTAATTGAGGAGAGAGGGATGGAAGAGTTAGGGGTTTTTTTTTTTTTTTTTTTTTAGGTTTTTGCAAGGCAATGGGGTTAAGTGGCTTGCCCAAGGCCACATGGCTAGGTAATTAGTAAGTGTCTGAGGTTAGATTTGAACTCAGGTATTCCTGACTCCAGGGCCAGTGCTCTATCCATTGCGCCACCTAGCGGCCCAAGAGTTAGGTTTTTGAAGTCACTTAAGAACTGAAGTCACTTCAAAGAACTTAAGAACCGAAACTCAGACATACAGCTGTCTACAAAGGAGTGCACTTAGAAGAATTAGAACCACCTGGAAATTGTAACAGGAGGAAGAGGCTCAGATTTGACCAAGTGGTCAGTGAAAACCTTTTAGCTGACTTTATCTATTGATGTAAGGAAAATAGAGCTACCTATGGAGTTTCTTGCATCATTAGAGAGTCTATGTCTGGTCCGAAATTGGTAGGTTGTTTCTGTACAATTTGTATGCAGTTCAGGACTCTATAAGCTTCCTAGAATTTCTATTAAGAATTTCATATCTCTCAACCAGTGATTTTTTTAAAAAAGAAAATTATTGATGTTTTTTGTTTTTATACCTTAGTAGTTTCTGGATATCTTTTGAACTATCTCTTTTGACAAAGAAAAACAGTTAACAGAGACAGCCAGTAGAGTGACCATATCTAACAATGCATTCTGCTTTTGTTCCTCTTTTTTTTTTTTTTTGCCAAAAAGAAAGATATTTAATTACCTCCTCTCTAGGAACAAGACTGTTTATAGTCTTGGGAATTTTCATTTACATTATTGTAATCATTGTGTATCTTTTCTGATTTCTTTATTCTGTACACGTTTATACACATTATCCTTTGTTTTTCTGTTTTCCTCATTTTCATTAATTGATACCCTGCAATGATTTTTTACTAATACATCTATAGTCTGTGCCATTAAAAAAACTCTCACTTAATTGTTAATTAACCCCTTTGCTTGTAATTAGTCTCATTCCCTCAATGTCAGGGACTATGTCTTTTTAAAAACATTTCACTTCTTGAGCACCCAGCCATAATGCTCTGCACCCTGTAGATATGTAATAAATTTGTTAAAAGAGGTAAGAATGGTCTGCTTCAGGAGATAATGGTTTCCCCATCATTGGAGGCTAGATGACTACTTATTGGGTATGTTAAAATGAGGATTCCTTTTTAGACAATTGCTGCTGCTGCTGTGTGAGAGAGTGTGTGTGTCCATTTTGAATGGAGACTCTTATCATTGTAAGAGCAATGGATCTAATATTTCCTAATAGATATTGCTTCTGGTCTTTGTTCTAAAAAACAATGACTATGGTTCTCCTACTACGAAGGAATACAGATTCTTCAATATAGAATTCTATGTTTGTATGGGATGGCAAAGATGTTCACACACATAATTACATATAATAAAGGTGGAAACTTGGAACAAATGACTGAGTTGGAAAGCAAAGTCTTGTTGTAGTTCTACCTGTAATTTACTGTTCTTGTGCTCCTCTCTCCTTTTCTTTCTTTTTTTTTTAAATAATTTTTTATTGTTTTTTACATTTCTAGTCCCAAGTATCACTCCCCCTCCCTGAGAGATATCACATATAGTATTTTTAAAAACAAAAAAGAAAAACCAAGAGGTAAAAATGAGCATCACAGATTAATACATTGAAAAAGTCTGAAAAGTATGGGTAATGTAAACATATGTAGACTTTCCACTTCAGCAGGTGGTATTTCTCATATCTCTTTGGGCTCCTTTCCTTTTCATTTGCATGGAAGACCCAAATTATCTTGGGGATTGGGAAAAATCATGGGCTTTAGACCAAAACAGCCCTGCAGAATTAATTTTGGGGGGGGGGGTTGTCATGGTGAGGCAATGGGTTTAAGTGACTTGCCCAAAGTCACACAGCTGATAAGTATCAAGTGTCTGAGACTGAATTTGAACTCAGGTCCTTCTGATTCCAGGGTCAGTGCTCTATCCACTGTGCCTCCTAGCTTCCCTGAACTCCTTCCTGTCTTTCTGGCACCAAGGCCAGAGCTCTATCTACTATACCACCTAGCCACTCTAATAGAAGAGGTAGCACCTAAGTTGAGGACCTCATCTGAAGCCCAGAAGCTATAGAAAGAGATGATATGCCACTGTCTAATCAGTCAAGCAGTGCCTAGCAGAGGCAATACAATCATAAGAACAATACCCAGTAGTGACTGACCATGTGTCCTATGAAGCAATAATTATGTCACCCAGAGGCACCCATTAGAATGCCACACAACAAAGACCAGATATTTGGAAGTGGCTACATGTTACATGACACTGATGAGAGATAAGTTTAATGGGAATGCATCATCAGAAGACGTTGGGATTTCTTTAGTGTCATAGTCATGTGCTGCTCCTCCACTTTTGTACCTGGCCCATGCATATTTCCCACAAGAATATCCCTCTAAAAGTATGCCTTCTCTCTGCATATTTATTTTTCTGTACCTTTCCATGTATGCTTTCTGGCTATGTATTTTTCCCTACATTTCCCATATGCCCCCACATTTCCATTCCCTAGGTTTATTTACTATTTCATCAATTTTATATATATTTGTGGGAAAATGTGCCCACATTTTATGGGGAAAATATTCTATTGTTCTTTTCTTTATTTTATTAAATGCCTTTCTTTTGAAATAATTATACCAGCTTTCCAACTAGTTAATTCATGGGGGAGATTCATGAGCAAGGGTTTTCAGTGAATACTTTGATGCTTATGACAGATTTTCTGGAGGACCTGTACATAAGAAGAGTACTCCATATCCTCTATAAAGAACAGAGTTCTGTAGTAATTTGTTTACAGTTTACAGTGACACCTGTGGTCTATGCCATCTTAACAAACTGGAATTCACCTTCCAAATGATTGAGAGAGGGGATGATTTGCATTGAGTTACACAATCATCAAGGTAATTGTAGAGTCACATGTGAGAGTTATTGTCATATATGTATATATGTACACACATGTACAGATATTAGTAACTTTCTATTTTAAATAAAAAAGCATCTGTTGAAGTATATGCATGCACACACATGTATAGATGTATATATGTACATGTGTAGACATATATCTGTATATACATTTATAAATATATAAATAGTGACCTGCTCTGCTAGTGGAAGGAGAATTATACTTTCCAAGTGGAACACCTTACCTTTCTCTCTCTCTCTCTCTCTCTCTCTCTCTCTCTCTCTCTCTCTCTCCCTACAATTCTATCATTACTTAGAACGTTATGTTGAGTAGCTGCCTCTCCACCAGACAACATTGAATAACTTTGGGACCTGTTTGTTACTGAAAATGTGGACTTGTGTGCAGTGTGGCCAGCCCCTCTTCTTTGTTGGCAAGATTCTTCAGGATGTTCTCTAACCAAAGACACCTCTGTGTTCTTTTCAGAGGAGATAGCACCTTGAGGAATCTGATGCTGAGGTTTCCTTTTCCATCTTCCATAGCAAGGCATGTCCTTGATTTTAGATCAGATAAGACAGGAGGCTTGGGGGCCGGTTGACTCCCTCTTCAAGCTGTGTTCTGCTAGACATACCTGTGGCTGTGCAAGGACTTCATCAAAAATTACTCTTCTTTTTCCCAGGTTTCTGAATGGAGCTACCTAAATGTAAGGTTGCTGAAGACTAAAGCTCTCTGCATTACCAAAAATGAAGGGTAGGGAGGAACAGAAAAAAATATTTAGAAAGCTCCTAATATGTACCAGACACTGTGCAGAGCCCTTTAAAAAGTATCTAATTTGATTTTCTTAATGAATTTCTTTAAAGAAATAATAATCTATTTTTGATATATGAAAGTATAGTGGGACTACTTAAATGATTATATCTAATCTTCAGAGATTTACACTCCTGAATCTCCAGTGGCAGGTCACCAACATTCTCTTTCCTCCAAAAAATAATGAAATTTAAAAATGAACTTTTGTCAGGACTGAGTGACCTCTATAAAGTGAGGTGAGAAGATTCCCTTCTTGTTAGTTTGACCTTTAGATTTGGGAAGGCAGACAAACAGCTATCCCTAAATCTATCCCTGAAAAGTGTGATACATCAGAGTTCATTAAAGACCAGCTAACTGCTTTTTTTTAGGACACTCAATCAGTCAACAATCAATAAACATTTATTAAACCCTTATGCTGTCCTGGTGGTAAAGATACTGCAGTGGTTTGCCATGTCCTTCTCTAGCTCATTTTTTTTTGTGAATGAGGAAAATGAGGTAAACAGGGTTTGCCCAGGGTCACATAGCTGGTAAGTGTCTGAGGCTGGATTTTAACTCAGGTGAATTTTCCTGACTCCAGGTTCTATTCACTGAACCATCTACCTGGCCTCAAATACCAGCAAAAGAAACGCAGTTCCTACCCTCAAAGAGGGTTATATTTTAAAAGGAAGCTGGAGGGGGAGAGAAGGTACATGGTAAGGGGGCATGATGAAAAAGCCTGGTGAGAATTAAGAGGTGGCTAACCAGAGTGCCTTCCCTACATGAGTGTTCTTAGAGGAGCCAGTAATCAGAGGGAGAGTTCTCAGGGTACTTAAGTCCTTTATGAGATAAATCTCTGGGGGGCAAATTCTTGTCCTAAAGTCCTCAGGTGTTATGGATTGAATTTTAGTTCAATTTAATGAGACCCTTTTGACAAATACCTCATCCTAAAATATCAAATCTAGAAAAGGGACCATCAAGAAACTCTTGTTCCTTCCTCCCCCTTCATTTTCTAGAAGGATTTGGAGAGATAATCAGAGACTTAGTCAAAGTCAAACAGAGCTTGTTATTGGCAGATTTTAGGAGTCAGACTCAGATCTATGATTCTTATGCTCTTCCATGCAGTCTCCCTTAGCATTCTCCAACAAGGGGAGAGACTACCTTTAAATGTCCATGAAATCCAGAGAGTCAATGTAGTACAGAATATAGATTTCTAGGACCCAGGAGACCTAGGTTTGAATTTCTAATCTATCATTCAGGGTATCACCTATGTTTCCTTGAACCAACTTATTACCTTGGAGAGAGCCACACAGCCATCTGAGCAGTGAAGGAACTTTGTTATGAGGACCATTAGGAGACATATTTAATAGTACCTTTAAGAATCAAGTTGATGGTTTGTTTCTAGAGGATTTGGTGACTGTATTGTTGAATAGTCAACAATGTTTGATTACATGAATTGATGAATGTATCTTGATGATGATGCTTGTCCTTCATTCTTGAAGATGACCATGATATCTTGGAGATGATACCATGAAAAGCATGTGAATTATATTTGAGTGAGGTACTGCTGTGCTAAGTCATCAGCTTCATTTTTTTCTACAGATTCATCTGGGTCTAGTGGCCAGATATGAATCAGGATGACAGGAGATGACCCTGAACCCAGTTTCCTCATGTGTAAAATGGGGGAGGGGATACAAGTGTGGACAAGACCCACAAGTCAACTCAACAAGCATTTATTAAAAATTTACCATGTGCTAGGTTATGGGATTATAAAGAAACACAATTTACCCCCTTTTCCTCTGCTAAAAAAACACTCAATAAAACAAAGAACATGCAATAAAATAAAAAAAATCCTCATTCTCAAAGACCTCAAATTCTAAATTTATTACAGTTTGCTACAAAATATTATTTGGAATGAGGAGTACAGATGTGTATCTAAACTCTGGGAAGAGTTGGGGTAGGGGTGGATTTGGTTACTGAAGTGCCCAAAGGAGCCTTTTCATTTTAAAGGCTAATTTCCCTATAGTCAATCCCACACAGCTCCAATTCTGAGGGCCCCAGTCCTAAACTAACCAAAATAGAATTTGATCATTTGCTCTCTTTGGAGCTGACAAGTTTAACTCCTCTCAGGAAAAAGAAGGCTAGAATGTCAGTCCACACCAAGTGAAGTATGCTTGCTTCTCATCCGACAACTGAAAAACAAATATATTGGGAAAAGATGCTTCCCATCCTCATCAAGCAGGGGATAATGAAACTGGAAATAGGTGGAGGATTTATTGTACCTCTGGTGACATGGTAAAGAACACAGTAAAATTGGCTTTCAGTATATACAGTAGCTGTTCACACAGCATGATGAAAGAAAGATCCCATAAATATGAGAGGCCCCAGATGAATGAGGCCTGAAATGGAAAACCAGCCCTTGTGGGTAGTTTGGATCAAGGAGCACAAATGGGTGTTGCCTGCAAGTTGCCAACATTTCCATCTGATCTTTGGCTAGCAGGAAACATTGACTATTGAGTAGGCTATAAAGACTCATCTTTTTCCTGTCTCTGCTACCCCTTATCTATTATGGTCCATATGGTACAATGGCCTTTTTGTGTAGTAATAAAATAATAATTGCTATTGATATCATATCTTAGGTTTATTGGCTAGGACACTTGGGCATCAGCAAGGCTCAAGTTCAAATACAGCCAATGACACTACTGTAAAATATTGAATAGATGACTTTGGAAGTCTCTTCTAGCTAAGATCTACAATTTAATTTGATCTTTTCAACACCCTCTGAGGGAGGTTCCAGGAGCATGATCTCTTCCATTTTACAGATGAAGAGACTGCCATTAAGCTGGAGGGAAGCTTCCCTAACATACAGAGAAAAAAGCAAATTCAAATCCAAGATGAAGCTGTCTCCAGAATGTCTCTACTAGGATGAAGCAGGGAAGTTGTTAGGGACAGTATAAAGGGTTTTCGATTTTCTTAGCAGGTAAATTATTGTGAACTCTCTTGGAATTAAATGGTAACAATAGGGGAAAATACTTGGCGATGGAAACAGGCAGCAATAGAAACCAGAGAAAGCCTCTTCTGGCAGTGTCCACACCATGAGCAAGGGTGGAAACAAAATAATTTGTTTCATATTAAAATTTCTTGAAGCAGCCCCTGAGACTACATCTGGTTCTCAAATCTTTCAGTTAATGAAATGACCAAATCCAAGAGTCTAGCAATAGAATTGCACTTCAGTAATATAAACAAAAAAGGGTCTAATTTACATTTGTGCCCATACCCTTAATGTAAATTGGTTATTAGCTCTTTATGCTAAAGAGCAGTAATATAAAACATAAAGGTAGTTTTATTAACTACATTTTGCCCTCTGAAATCTGCAATGCGTGGAGTTTGCAATTAATGTGTTTTTTCCCTCATGCAGTGTGGCATTTATTCTACCTAATTAACATATTTATTAACAAATTACTGCCCCCTCTTCTGCAATTTACATTTTATAACACATTGCCACTATGAAGTTAATAAGACAGTCATGTGTGCACAGCTTTTGAGATCCTACTGGAATGCTGCATTAGGCTTTTTCTCCTATTGCTTTCATTTCTCTTTTAGGCAGGGGTAATTAAAGAAAAAATGGCATTTACAAACAATTATAATGCTGGAAAAAAGAGGGATGAAAATCTGTTTTCATCATTGCTTTTTTCTACTGTGAATAAGAGCAGGTGTGTTCAGGGTTTGGGTGGTAGAGTGTCAGAATTATTCAGCTACCTTTGTCTGACCATAAAGTTCAGCCTCCTAGGAAATGTTCCTGCCAATAGAATGGATCAGTCTCTCCTTTCTGTTTTACTGGTCACTAGGAAGTTAAAAACAAGACAGAGCACCAGAAATCAGGGATAAAGGGACACATAAGAGTAGTTAGGGAACTGCTGAACAAGTGATTTCCGACCTCTCTGCCTGTGACCAAGTCCTTTGAAATTGCTTTTTTTTGAATTCTTGAGATTTCAGCGGAAGAGGCACACCAGCCAATGATGCTAAAGACAATAGATCTTTATTGCAGACACATTTTGGCTTATTCTTAAGGTATAACCTGAAATACCCATGAACTGGGAACAATCGGGTTGGGACATAAATTAAGAAAGGGAAGAGGGGGCAAAGATACACAGGTCATAGTCACCCAAATTACAAGGATATACCTAGATTTCCAAAATATTTGGATATATTCATATCTTAGGCAACGGACTCGAGAAAGATAGTCGTGGGGCCATGTCAAGAGAAGGAAGGGGATCAATGCTTGTTTGACAAGATCACCGAGCTCTCGACATTCACTGCCCAATTGAGTATGGATGGGTATGTCCTGGGTAAGTTCTATGCAACAGGATGCCTTGAGAATTCAGAAGAGAGCCAGATGTTTTACAGGGAAGAGGAATGGCGTTCACTCTTCAGAAAGTGATTGGTTTTCCACCTTTGATGTCATAGGCAGGTAGAGCATCAGAGGAAAGAAGACTGAATACAGAGTGAAAGCTTCACAGAGGGGGGGTAAGGAAGGGATTCCAGAAAAGAAGAAATGTCTATTCCATAGAAGGCTGTTGCAAGAATAGCCAGGTAACCTCTTCCTCAGTCTACCCCAACCTGTGCTGTTGTTGTTATTGTTTGTCTAACAGTAGTTGTAAAGTCATATTTGTCACAATTGAATTTATTAGCACTGTCTCATTACTAATCAGGGGATTATATGGCTAGAAGGGGCTTTAGGGACTATTGAGTCGAATCGCTCTTGTTTTATAGATCAGCTGTTGTTGTTTGTTCATTCATTCCTGAAGAAGATCATGATATCAGGGAGGTGATGCTATGACATACATAAGAGGGACTGAAGTGAGGCAAGACTGTGCAAAGTTGCCAGCTTCACTTTCTCCTCTGGAAACATTTGAGTCCAGAGACCAGATATGGGTCAGGATGACTGGGGATGGCCCTGGATGCAGGGAGAACTTGGTCATTAAAGTTAGGTAAAGGAGAGATGAGGTAAAGAGGTCCAAAGTGATCAGGATGAGACAAGTTAAATGATTTACTCAGGGCCATGTAGCTTGTTAAGTATCTGAGGCAGAATTTAATTCAGACCTTCCTGATTCCAAGAACAATGTACCACCTACCCGACTTTATATAATATAAATACAATATAATTTTTTCAGAAAGAATTATAAAATTTAATTTGTCTTTAGGAATACAATGAAACATTTTAAAAGAACCCTTGAGGTAATTTCTGAGAGCACTGGAGTATTATCAAACAAAGACTGGAGAAGACAAGAGGACTTCTTTTTGTTAATCATCATAAAATTTGGGATTTTATTATTGTGAGTAAGCAGAGAATTGGAAACCCTATGTGTAGCATGACTGTATGCTATTGAGTCTTGATGCCCAACTTTATGATAAGTATAAGGGACAGCTTCATTTCCAAGGCTCTACTGGAATGTACCTAAACAGTTCCTTTTGGTTAGGTCAAGGGTTATGACTCTAAAATCATGACCTCTCCTGTTCCTAGGGATATTTGCACTGACTGGGGAAGATTTTAGCATGTTTAAATTACTTGTGGAATTTTCCATACTCCATACCAGAGTCTGATCTGACAATCCTTGTGCCCCAGTCCTTCCTGAAGGAAGAACTTGTCTTCTGTCTCTCTCTAAATGAATAAAAATCTCTTCCCACATCACTACCACATCTGTCATCTATCACATCAGACAAGAATTTGACAACTATCATGTTTTCTTTCTTTGTGATTAGATACATTACAATCAAGATTATGGACTGGACTGAGGTATAAAATGGGTGACAAGTTAGGAAGTTAAACAATGTAAATGAGTACAGGCTGTTTTGGCTACTTTTGGGGTACAGAATTATGTCTCTTCTTTTCTACCTTTCTTCTCCGAATAGAATATCACTAGAATAGTGAAGGTGTACAGAAACTTCCAAAAGAAAGTTCAAAAAGAGGTCACTTAAATTGCTTAATAATATTCAGGAAGGGAATCTGAGAAGACAGGATTACAGTTATCATACTCATATCTTGAGTACCCAGAGAAGAAATTTCTAAAAGGTTCTTAGCATGAAGATGTAAAGCCCTGGAGAACAAGGATTATTAAAAAAATTATTATATCTATACTGCCTCTCTCATACCTTCTCCCTCTTTCTGTATATGTATACATGCATACACACACATGTGTGAATATATAAAATGGGTATATGCAATGTATTTGTGCATATATGTATATTTGCACAATACATACCTCTATGTAAATATATGCATTGTATTTTATATAATGAAATATAACACATACATCTGCATACATATTTATTTATATAATACATACATCTGTATATATGTAGATGTATGTATATATGTCTATTAAAAGACTCAGTGATTTCATTACTATAGGAAGCTTCTAATAAGGAGCTTCTTCTTCCATTTAAGTTTGTAGTTCTTGGTAAATTAGAATGTAAAGACAGTTGCCTAAGGAACCTTGAATAGTAAAGTGACTTGCCCAAGTCCCATAGAGGAGGGACATAATAGGTGGCTAATTAATATTTGTTGAATTTAAATGAAATCAAAAAACTCTCCTTTAGGAGGCATCCTCTCTTCCTTTAGGCAGTATCTATGACCTGTGGTTTTTACCCATTTTTCTTCTAGAGCAGATTTTCTTTAATTTTTTTGATATATATTTCACTATAGTGAATTTCCTTTGTAATTTTAATTTTGATAATTTGCAAGACAATTTTCAAAAGGGCTTCATAGATTTTACTAGATGACCCAAGGCATCCATGGCACCCAAAAGAGTCAAGACCCTTTTACTGTATATTTTCCCCTGCACTTTCTCTTTCTTTCTTTCTTTCTTTCTTTCTTTCTTTCTTTCTTTCTTTCTTTCTTTCTTTCTTTCTTTCTTTCTTTCTTTCTTTCTTTCTTTCTTTCTTTCTAGTTTTTTGCAAAGCAATGGGGTTAAGTGGCTTGCCCCAGACCACACAGCTAGGTAATTATTAAGTGTCTGAGGCTGTATTTGAACTCAGGTACTCCTGACTCCAGGGCTGGTGCTCTATCCACTGTGCCACCTAGCCGCCCCCTTTCTTTTTTCTTGATCATCTCTATCTCTTGCAAATAGTATTGAATTCAACAGAAATGTCAATATTTTAAGTCATTTGAGAATTCCTCACTGTGAAAAACATGAATTGGAATATGAATAATATGTTCAGAAATCTTTCTGTGGATAACCATACTTATGGATTTTCTAGTGCCAGAGGTTCTGGAATTCTCTTCTTTTCCCTTTGTCATCTTACTCTGGAACTGGGAGATTTTTGAAAAGTACAAATGCCACCTTCTTTCCCATAACCCCCTACTGGTTAATTTAAGTTAGATGAATTTATATGATTGTTGAACAGAATAGCCAAAAGAAGCTTTTCACCCAAATCCACAGGAAAGATGTAGTTCACCCAAAGAAGAATCAGTTCATTGACTTCTAGTTATATATTTAAAAGCCTTTCAACCTGAGAAGCATTGAGTGAGGAAAATGACTCATTAGTCAAGAGATTAAGATCATAGAATCTCATATTTGGACAGCTTTAGAATTTGTATAATCTAACATGAACCTGAAAAGACTGACAATACTCTACAATGTCTCTCATAAGTAGACACCGAAGCTTCACTTAAAGACCTTCAAAGATAGTTACTGCTCTATAATGTAATGCATTTCATTTTGAACAACTAATTGTTACTAAGGTTTTTTCCTATTTTCCAAAATCTGCCTCCCTTTACTCTTATCTATTATTCCTAGCTTTATTTTCTGGGGTAAAGCAAAAATCACATCTCATCCCTTTTCCATATTGAGACCTATCAAATACTTGAAGGCAGCTGAAAGTCCATTTTCTTCTCTTTTTCACCCTCATTTTCTTCCACCAGTTCTATGTGGCATGCTTCCTAATTTCCTCATCATCTTGTTTGTTCTTTTCTGAATATGTTCATTTACTAATGTCCCTGCTAAAATTTCTTGCACCGAAATTAACATAATTCTCCAAATGTGATCTGACCTGGTCAGAGTGTAGTCAAACTATCATTTCCCCTTTTTTCCCTGGATATTAGCCTTCTTTTAATTTAGCCTAAGATTTTATTAGTTTTCTGATCACTATAATTATAGTAACAAAATTTAGGATTATATATTTTTTAATTTTGATCACACAGTTGACTCAGACCTAGCTCTTTTTCATATGAAATGTCTCTCCTATCTTGGTTTTATGTGCCTTATCATTTTCAACCCAAGTGTAGAACTTTTTATTTTTTCTTTTGTTGTCATTCCATTATGTCTGACTCTTAGTGACTCCATTTTGGATTTTTTGGCAAAGATATTGGAGTGGTTTACCATTTCCTTCTCATTTTATACATGAGGAACTGAGATAAACTGGGTTAAGTGACTTATCCAGGGTCACATAACTAGTAAGGAATTGATTATATATCATAGGAGACACTTGCAAAAGACCACTCAGTATATCATACCTTCATCAAAGAAAGTATAGTTTGGGGCAGCTAGTGGATAGAGCACTGACCCTGGAGTCAGAAAGACCTGAATTCAAATCCTATCTCAGATAAAAAAATAGCTTTGTGACTCTGGGTAAATCACACGATCTCTCTGTGAATCAGGTTCCTCATATGTAAAATGGGAATAACAGTAACTTCTACTTCACAAAGCTGTGAGGATAAAATGCTATGTAAGTTTTTTTAATTAATATGGTAAACTTTTTAGAATATAGTAGAGAAAATGAAATTAAAATATCATGATATATATTTTAGGAAAATATTTAATAAAGTATCTCATGCTATTTTTGTAGATAAGAGGGAAAGATGTGGATTATATGATAAAAGAGTCAGATGGATTTGGGACTGTTCAAATAATTGGAATAAAAGAACCACTATTAATGATTCAATTTCTATTTGGCAGGTGGTCTTCAGTGGAGGGACCCAGGAATCTATGCTTTGACTCTATGCTTTTTCCCACATTTTTTATCAGTGTTAGCATGCTGATCAAATCTGCAAATAAAACAAAAGGTGGGAATAGTATCTAATATGCTGGATTACAGTCAAGATCCTAAAAGATTTTGACAGGCTGAATCATTGGGTTGATTATTGCATTTGACCCAATGAAATCACTCAGTTGAGGCGAGTAAGATGAAATTCAGTAGAGATAAATATAAAATCTTATATTCAGGTAAAAAGTCAACCTTGCAAATAGAAAACAGGGGAAAATATAGTTAGACAGCAATCTGTCTGAAGAAGATCTGTGGATTTTGGTGGTGTGCAGGCTCAATAAGAGACAGCAATATGATGTGATGGCCAACAAAGCTAATGTAATCTTGACTTGCATTAAGAGAGTCATAGCTTCCAGGAATAATAGGGTTATGCTTTTCTGTATTCTGCCTTGATCAGATTATGTTTTGAGAATTGTATTCAGTTCTGGGCTCCACAATTAAAGGATATTGGTAAGTAGGAGAGTGTTTAGAAAAGGCACGTGAGGACCTTAATCATATGAAGATAATTTTAAGAAATTGGGAATATTTAACCTGAAAATGGGAAGATAAAGGGTGCATTTGAATATGTATTTAAGCATTTTAAGGATTTTGAGTGGAAAAAGGGATTAGATTTGTTCCATTTGTTTCTAGAAGGCAGAATTATGGCAGAGAATGTAAGTGACAAAGAAATGAATTGAGATTAGGAAAAACTTTTTAAGAAATGACATTGGAGAAAAGTGTCTGGGTTGTCTTTGGAAGAAGGGAGGTCTTTGTCATTATTATTAAAGTAGAGGCTACATAACCATAAAAACACATTAGTGTGTGGATTCCTTTTTAACTATGACTTGCACAGGACGATCTTTCCATCTCTTAAATTCAACGATTCTTTGACTATGAGAAAAATCACTTTCAATGAATATGAATGCATTCCTAAGATTAGAAAACATATTGAGGATGTTAGTTTTATAAAATGTTTGTTCATTATTAAGTCATATCAACCAGTATTTCTTCATTAGGCAATTAGTATATAGCCATCTTTGTAGTAGGCCATGAGAGAAAGAAACTTTAAATGAAGTATTTGAGACCTCATCATATTTTTATTTTATTTTGGAGGCAATCAGGGTTAAATGACTTGCCCCAAATCTCACAGCTAGTAAATGACTGAGACTGAATTTGGATTCAGATTCTCCTGACTCTAGAGCTGGTGCTCTATCCACTGCACCACCTAGCTGCCTCTGAGACCTCACATGGAGTATTTGACTTTAGACTAGTCCAGTATAGATGATCTTTCCATACATTCTTTTATGGTATAAACTGCTGATCAACCAAAAGTCATCTGGACATTCCCAACTTGGGCCATTGCCAGAATCCTTCCCTCTGATCCTTTTATTTCTGATACTAGACACAAGTTAGGCAAGAATTTTTTTTTACTTACAAGGACCAGGGCTTTAATCTACAAACAAATCTACAAATTATGAAGATGTATAATTTTTGTCAGTGATATAGGTGATCCAAAGCAGCATCAAGGTCCACAGTCATATTCCTGCCTTGGTAACTTGACTGTCCTTCTCTCAAAAGGGATTTAGACTGGCCCTGATAGCCACATGCCATTTGATATACTAGAATCAGGAGTCTACAGAAACCTATACTCCTAACCTAAATATATATTCCCAATGGTGTGGTTCCAAGCCAGGAAAGATATATATATATATATATATATATATATATATATATATATATATATATATATATATATATATATATATATATTAGTTTTTGCAAGGCAAGGGGGTTAAGTGACTTGCCCAAGGCCACACGGCTAGGTAATTATTAAGTGTCTGAGGCCAGATTTGAACTCAGGTACTCCTGACTCCAAGGCCAGTGCTCTATCCACTGCGCCACCTAGCCGCCCGAGGAAAGACATTCTTGAAACTCTGCAAAAGTCTCTATTTCATCTTTTTAGCATTTAAGGTCCTTTACAACATGACTGACAACCTCCTGTACAACCTTATTTTACATTGTTCTCTATCCAATATTCTCTAGTCCAGTCACACTCATCTTCTTCCTGTAACACTCTACCCCCCATTCATACATAAAAACTTACACACACACACACATGCACACACAACATTTCATCTCCTATCTTTGTACTTTTTGCCTTGGTTTTCCTCCATGGCTAGAATATCTTCTCTCCTTACCTCTGTCTCTTGGAATTCCTTGTTTCCTTACAAATTCTACTCAGTAATTTTCTATATGAACTCATACTCTTTAACTCTTATTATTTACATGTTGTTCCTCCCATTAGAATGTGAGCTTTTTGAGAGTAGAAATCATATTTTCTGTATTTCTTTGTAATCCTAACACTTAATACTGTGCCTGATGCAGAGTCAGGGCTTAATAAATTTTGAGTATTTTTTCCTCTTTAATTTAATTTATTTTTAAAGAATAAAAATGGATTTTTTTCTCCTTTCTACCCTCAGCTTCCCATTGGGAAAAGACAAAAAAGCAAAACCCTTGTAAAAAAATATTGATTGAAGCCTTTCTTGGCTTTCTTAGCTTCTAAGGCTATTCCACTTTCCCTCTCCTTCCCTGTCCCCTTCTACCGACCTTGTATTTATATTCAATATCTTTTGTTTATGTAACATATATAAACTCTAGGTTCACTCTCTCAACTCACATTAAACAAACAGGTCAGAGGTCCCCAAGTCCCTAATTAACTTTTAACTGACAAAGAAAGATTGTGATGGGAATAGAAAGATGGTAATAAAACGTGGGAGTCAGATGTGGATTTAAATATCTGGTGCTTGACTAATGAGGGCTTTTAGTGACACTATGGTGCCAGAAAGATTTATCTTCCTGAGTTCAAATTTGACCTTACTAACTGTGAGACCCTGGGCAAGTCACTTAATCCTATTTGCTGCAGTTCTCTATCTGTTTAATTAGCTGGAGAAGGAAATGGCAAATCACTCCAATAGTTTTCCTAAGAAAACTCCAAATGGGATTTGGATATGACCAAAATGATGGAATGACAAAAGTTTGACTTTCAAATGACAAGAAACAAGTCACTTCACCACATTTAGGGCTTCTGTCTCCTCATATTCAAAAGCAAAAACTGGGGCTTGATCTGTACTCCTAATGTCCATTTAAGCTCTGAGGTCTTTGATATTGAACTCTCCTTGCCTAAATTTCCTCACTAATAAAACATGATCATTAAGAGAGTAAATGATCTTTTTGGTGTAGGGAATTTATGGGCCTTGCAAATGTGGGGACAGAAATATAGAAATGCATTATAATCATAATCATTTAAGTTTATAAGAAGCCATGAAATAAGAAAGTGGGGATGGCAAAGGAATTGACCATAGCTGGGATGAGAAGAAAAAATGAACAGCCTATAGAAGATTTCAGAATGTTTTAAGAGAGGAATTAAAAGAGCTTCTAGTGTAAGTATCTATGGCTGAAATGTGACTAAAGAAAGGTACTAGCATCCTAGGAATTAATGCAGTTTACAAAAAGCATGTTGAAAAGATAGCAGAGCAGGCAAAAAAAGCAATATAGCTGAATTCTTGTGCACAAAACTCTCCTAAACAGATCCAGAAAAATGCATCAACCTGAATTCTAATGGGGTAATCCAGACAAAGTCATAGTGAATCCTTTGTCTGACTTAGGCTAGAATAACGAGAGAGATAGGGAGGTCTGCTGATCTTGGGGATAGGGTTGAGCCCTCTAGCACCAGGGGAGAGACAGTGCACCAGGGCGAGAGGAAGTCCTCAACTCATACTGGGATACTGTAATGTATTGATTTAAAAGTGGATGAGAAAAATGGTTTTTACCTCTCTCTCCACCCCCCAAAATTAATGAAATTGCTTTTTTGTTTATGAATCCATGAATTTATTTTGTCCATATTTCAGTGACCGGAGGCCACTCTCAACTAAAACTGAACAACCCTAGAGGTTAACTGGCAACTTTGTCACCTATTACCCAATTCTGAGTTACTCCTGAAATAACACTCACTACCCCAAGAAAGAAAAACATGACCAGCTCAGATCTTTTCTCCAGAAGTATGGGAGAACCCAGCCCTAACATCAGGTCTAAAGTCAGGAGGAGGCTGGAAGAATGGGCAAACAAAAATAGACTCCATCATAAAGAGCTATTTTTGTGGTTGAATATTCAAAGATACAAATGCATAAGAAGTGAATGATTTTGAAATATTTATAAGCAAAGCCTCAGAGAAAAATTTAGACATAAAGTTAAGTAGAGTTCTAGGAAGAGATGAAATGAATTTTAAAAAAGAAAAAAAGATATTTTTGTAAATGTAATTATAGGAAAACATGAAAAGAAATGAGAACTAAGAAAGAAAGAATTGGAAAGAGAATTAACATCTTGGAATAAGATGTACAAAACCTCCCCTGAGCAACAAAGTCCCTGACGATTAGAATAGATCAAATAAAACCAAACACACCATGGAGCAATAAGAAATATTAGCCAATAGTCAAGGTAGATTTAAGGGAGGGATGGATTAGTCCTAAGCAAACAGACTCCAAGAATGTACAAGAATTTTTATAGCTCATCTGAGGTAGAAAAGAATAAGGAATTTGAGAGGGTACTCAAATTGGGGAAACAGATGAACAAGTTATAGTGTATAAAAGTGATGGAATACCAGTTTGTTGTAAGAAATGATGAGGGTAATGACTTTCTAGAAACCTGGGAAAACTTGTCCAAATTGTTGCAGCCTGTTGTGAACAGAACCAGGAGAACCATTTGGAAGAATAAGCAACACATAGTGTAATAAGCAACCCACAAACACGAAGATTAATATTGAAACATGCTACCCGCCTCCAGATAGAGAGGTGAAGGATGCAGTGCAGAGTGAGATACTTTTTTTTTCGGGGGAGGACATGGTTATTGTGGACATTTCTTTTGATTGACTATAAAATTTGCAATAAGATTTGTTTTTCTTTAGTTCTCAAGTGGAAGGTGGGAGAATGTTGGCATGGGGAGGCAGAATTTTTGCTGACTGAAATAAATAATTTTAATATAATTTTAAAAATACAATTTAAAAAATCATATTGAGAAGAGCCAGGGGAAAATGAGAATAGACTTGATGAACAGCATCTCTACAGCATGGTAAGAGAAGATGTAATAAGATGGTCAACATTATCAATCACTTAAACTGATGCATGAGGGAAATGAAGTAAGAAGACTCAAGTAATTGGAGTAATGCTAGCCAACAAATCAGATGTGAATTTGATGATGTGTATCATTTTTATGTGATTTTATTTATTTTTTCCAATTACATGTAAAGATAGTTTTCAACATTCATCTTTTTGTAAGACTTTGACTTCTACATTTCTCTCTCTCTCTCTCTCTCTCTCTCTCTCCCTTCCCTTCCCCCTCCCCTTGACAGAGAGTTATAACCCTGTTAAACTTATTTCCAGATTGGTCATGTTGTGAAAGATGAATCAGAACAAAAGGGAAAAAACCATGAGAAGGAAAAAACATAATACATAAAACAAATTATAAAACTGAAAATAGTATGCTTTGGTCAGCATTCAGACTCCATAGCTCTTTCTATGGATATGGATGGTAGCTTCCAGATGATGTATATCTTAAGAAAGATACTTTAGTATCTTTGGATATATGATGTGTGTGTGCATACATACACACATTATATACATGTTCACACATATGTATACATGTATAATATTATATACCTATATATTTGGAGCCATTGATCCGTCTGAAAGACAAAGTATGATTATTTTGCAGTAAATTTGCAAAATAACTTATAATACTTTAGGATTGTTCAGTTTTAGTTGAGGGTGGCCTCCTGTCACTGAAACATGGGCAAAATAAATTCAGGGATGCACAAACAAAAAGTAATTTAATTAATTTTTAAGGTGGAGAGAGAGATAAAAAACTATTTCATTCCTTCACTTTTAAAATTAAAAAGGTTCTATCAAACTTTGTTCATTAAGTAGACTAAATAAATTTAAACTGTTCATATAATGCTGAGTATGTGGCAGTTTTATACTATAGTTTTGTAAGGCAGGGAAGTGCGAGGCAGGGGAAATGAATAGGGACTGGAGATAGAGATACACACTCTCAATGTCTGCCAAAGCCTAGAGTGCTATATAAGTATGAACTATTATTATTCTTGCACTTTTTTTGGAAAAAGAAAACCATTCAATTTTTAAAGATAAATATTTGCAAGACTCTATTAAAGAAAGTAGTGTAATTGCTACCTTAAATTTTGAAGCACAAGTGTTCTTGAAATGTTCCTTCCTCATGCCCCCCTTTTTTCCCTGAAGAGAAAATTCTTGATATTTGCTCTGGAAAATATGGAGGGTCACATTTTACTTTACAGAGAAAAAAGGTCATTTACTTTCATGGAGCAACATCCCCATTTTGTGGTCTTTTAGGATATTGCTGCTAAAGATTTTTAAAACCAGTAGTTCTTTGCATAAATATGAGTGGGCCTCTTGGTACTTACCCCTCAGGGTCTAGGAAGTAAAGACAAAGTTGGGGGTTACAGTAAGAATTTGTGAATAAACAAATTCCAGATAGAAATCTAGGGCTGCTCTCTGCCTGGGGCAGCTTGGATTGACCTGATTGGCAGAGTTGAAACTCAATAGCTGAGTCCAACATAACTGGATTAGCTTAAATTCTAAATTCTAACTGTAACATTTGTAATGAAGATGGTACATAAATTTAGGCCTTTTGCTTTTTTTGGCGTTAGTGGTAAGAAATTGTTGTCATTCCATTGCTTGACAAACAGCTTTTCTGAATATCAAGCACTGAACTAATTTCTGGGGGTTCAAAGAAAAAGAAAACTGTTCCTGTCCTCAGGCATTTTCCATTCTGGTCAGGGAAATAACATGGGAAAATAAAGGATAAGTAGAAATAAATCTCAAAAGGAAAGTACCAGAGGTGGGAAATTGGGAAAGGTCTCTTGCAGAAGGTGGGTAGGTCAAGCTAGAATTAAGGATAGACAGGGGCTGCTACAGATTTAGGAAGGAAAGATAAGGAGAGTCTTTAAAACTCAAAGTGTCCTGTCTAATCTCACATGGCATGCATCTGAAGAGGAAGCAGGAGGGACTCTAAAAGACTAGAGTTTCTTCCTTTCATTATGGTTCTACAGTCACTCCGCTGGGTGAAGGGATTGTATTTTGGTTTTTGAGCCTTTGGATTGTTGGCCTGGAAAGTGATTATGTCCTTCAAGAAATTAAGAAGACAGCAAATGTGGAACCTGGAGCTACCTGAGGCAGGGATTTATAGGCCAGAGTGAGACCCACCTAGAACAATAAATTTCAAATGTTTGTCCAGTTGGCCTTAATGGAAGTACTCCATTTCAAAGGACAATTAATTTAGGATCATTCAACCTATCAACCAATAGGCCTTTATGGACAAGCCACTGAACTAGGTATTGGGGAATTCAAAGACAAAAATCACAATAAGCCCTACCCAGAAGGAGTTTATATTTGAGCAGAGAAGCCAACATATATGTAAGTAAGCTTATATGAAGTAATTTTGGGAGGGCAGGTACTAGGAGCTTGGGAGAATATCAAAGGCTCCCTTGTAGAAGGTGAGGCTTGACCTGAGTTTTGAAGGAAACCAGGGATTCTAAGAGGCAGAGGGGAGGAAGGAAAGGCATGGGGGGGGGGGGGGGGGCTAGGGGTGGGAATAGCCACAGTAGATTATTGTGTTTAAAGAAAAGAGACCTTTACTAGGTTTCCATACCCAGAACCCTTCCTCTGACTTCCATCCCCTTCCCTGAGATTACCTCCCTTTTGCACTTTATGTATCTTATAGATACTGTATTATGTTCTTGTCATCTCCCCTCAGTGGAAGTTTTGGCTTTTTATCATATCCCTAGCACTTCATGATACTTGTTGACTTAATTAGGCAAGTTTGGCTAAGCTGTGGAATGTAGTAAGGGGAAATAATGAATAAAAAGGCTAAAAAAAAAAGCATTTGGAGGCCAAGTTGCAAAGGACTTCAAAAACCAAAAAGAGTTTATATTTGATCCTTGTAGCAATAGGAAGTCATTGGAATTTAAGGGATATGTGTCAGGTTAAAGGGCTAGTACTTCTGGTGTGAGGGTTACTGAGCCCCTTTTAGGGCTGCTTATTGACTTTTGATATCCAACTCTCACTGGTGGCTCCAAGAAGCTGTAGTATGTCCGGTGGTCACACTCTGGAAAACCATCATTGGAGCAGGCTAAACCAGTAGTCCTCAAATTGCTGTTGAGTTAGTTTTCACATGTGAAAACTTCCCCAGGGCAGTTAAGAAAAATTTGTTCCAATGGTCATGAAGATAGTTGAAGTAGGTACTGTGGAGCATTGAGGATACCAAGGTCATCCACTTTCTCCTGGGCCATTGCCAGTTCTTACTTTTCTCCTGCCACTGGACTTTGATGACTCTGGAGGAAGGGTCGGGGCTAATGACTTTGTATAACTCTGCCTTAACTCTAACTTATACAAAAGATTCACTCCAGTGTCATTGATCCTCTTTTAAATCAAAGGACAAACAATAATTAAGTAGGGAAGTAATACGGTCAAACTAAGGCACTTTAGTGGCTCTATGGAAAATCAAAAGATTTGAGTCCAGGAAATTTGTTTCATTGGCCTGATAGAAATGGCCGAAGGGGAGAATTTTCTTTATTGGGAGGACAACTCCAGACTTGGACAGGGACTTTCTGATTGAAATGATAATTTGTTTGAAAGCTAGTTTGAGCAGGAGGAAACTTTCATTTGAAAGTATTACAGCCTAGGATACTATTGACTAGTTAGGAAATAAAATAATTCCAAATATCTGTGTCAGTGTGCCAAGACAGCCATATGAAGGAGACTGAGTTTTTACTTTGAGAGATTTTATTGACAAAGAACTAGAGATAAACTAATGAAGGGATTATTTACTTTTATCCCATCAACCCCTTAAGTTTTTTGCCTTTATAAAGATTGTGTTTGGTTTGAATTCTCTTACTTTTCTTGACTGGGATCACATTATTAGCTATTTTTTTGGTAGCAGTAATTCACTTATTAATGGATACTTTATGATGATGATAAATGACAATAATACTTATATTTGTGTGTTACCTTGATCTTATCTGAAGGAAGGAAGCTAGTAGTATTTTGAGTCTTAATGCTAGAGTAGTAAGGTTTCATGGGCAGTCATGTAAAGAGAGCTAGTCAACTAGGAATCATGAAGTGTTATGTTTGAGTTTGGACTCTGATATAACTACATAACTTACCCATGAATCACTTAATTTCTCAGGGTCTCTGAACACCTCCAGATCACTACAATATCCCCCTTAAAATAATTAGGGGCAAACTAATGGCCCCCTGAAGTTTGATTTTGTATGTTAGTACTGTAAGAAACATGGATTATGATAAGAAAAAAAACAGAAAAAAATGAAAGTAAAGGATGTCAGACTAGATCTTTATAGCTTACCATAGCAATCATCCTAGAAGTATTTATTTATAGAAAACTGTTTCCCAAGTGGGGCAGTAATAGTCTTGAAACCAGTCAATTCAATTCCCAGATTAGCAGGAACGTGGGTTCATGAGAGCAGAATGGCAGAGGGGAAATGATGGGACCAATAGGAGGAAGATTTTTTTCTAGTTCCTTCCTCCTAGAGAGTTGTTTTCTAAATATTCTATTGGTTCCTGATAGCTTTGGAGGTTTGGAGGTGGTATGTGGGTAGAAATGAGGCAGTGTTGGACCCCTCCCCCATAACGCTGTAGAGAATTCCAGTATGATATAACTTTTGTCCAATATCCTTTAAGAAATAAACCAGTGATGATCAATTTCTCCTCTGTGGATTTGGGAATATTTTTGAGGAAGGAAAGAAGAAAGTATATCACTTTAATACTTTAATTTCTCTGCTGCTATATAAGTTTCAAGTTGTTTATAATTTTTATTATCACCATCACTATTATTATAATGTGTTTGTGAAACTGATTGGTCTTAAATATAGCAAGTTTGAATTTTGATCCCATTTTATGCCCTTTCTAATTCCTATAAAGATTATAGATTTTTTCCATATAATTGAAAATGACTAGTTTAATGGGTTCATAGATTCATGTAGAATTTCAGTCTTTGGCTTTGTCATTATAAGTTAGTGGATATCATCTGCTTCTTTTAAATTACATCTTAGTCTAACCCAGTAATATGTGATCTGTGTGATATAGTAGCCTAATGTTTCCCATTAGGGTGGAAAATTAGCTAATTTGAAATATAAAAAGAGCTAAATAAACATTTCCATATGCAAAAAATAATTATAGAGTTTAATGGTACTTTGTTATTTGCCTTTGTTGATAGTTTTTTCTCCTAGAATTATTCCTAACTGGTGGATCCTCAAAAGAGATTTATGTGGGCGCACACACACACACACACACACACACACACACACACATACACACACAAACACACATATATTTAATTATTCTCTTCTCCCCTTTTCTTCTATTTCAGAATTCTTGACTTCATCCTTCCTTTTCTTTTCCTCCTTTGTCTCTGAGGTTGAAGTAGTCTTTCTCCTTGACAAATCCCTCCCCTCTACTCAAACAGATTGCAATCTTAATTATACCCATTTCCTCCTTTTCCTTTCTCCCTCCCTTACTGCCTATCTTACACTTTCAATTTATTTCATTCTATAACTTCTATTCTTATTGACCCAAACTCCCTCATCCTTAAAAACAATCAATTGAAAACCTTATTAGATCCTACCAGCCTACCTACTCCTTCTCTCATCAAACCTTCTTGAACAGGCTGTCTATATTCACTTTCTCTACTTTTTAATCCTCTCAGTCATTCCTCAGTCCTTTGAAATCTGACTTCTGAACTTAAAATTCAACAAAAATTGCTTTCTTCAAGGACACAAAATGGGATATTGGAATGAATTGAGACCTTTAGAGCTGAAGGGCATTATGGTCTCTCAATGCACATAAATATAACTCTTTCTTGATTTAAGATTAAAAAAAAGGAGAAATCACATAAATATTTGGCAACTGAGTTATGAATGAAAAACCAACTACTGATTTCAGAGGGTAAATTTAATGAGTTGTTTCCTATTAAGGAGAAAATTAGTCACCAAGAGACTTTGATTTAAGCTGTTGAAGATAGAGGAGAAAGAGGTTTTTGACTGATGTGATAAAGATTCCAAAGAACCTGGTATAAAAGGAAAAAGACAGTTTTTTTAGGTTTTTGCAAAGCAAATGGGGTTAAGTGACTTGCCCAAGGCCACACAGTTAGGTAATTCTTAAGTGTCTGAGACTGGATTTGAACCCAGGTACTCCTGACTCCAAGGCCGGTGCTTTGTCCACTGTGCCACCTAGCCACCCCTGTGCCACCTAGCCGCCCCATGACAGTTTGTTAAACCTGTTTGGAAAAAAAAAAACGTTATCAAGAGCAGTTAGTTGATTAAAAAGGGTGATTGGCTCAATTAAAAACTCTGGTTTCAGCAACTGGCATTTAGAACCATCTAGAACTTGAGATATGCCCATGGCTCTGTATTCTGTCTGCTTTGGTTTCTAAAGGAAAAGCAAAAAAGGGAGCTGTGGATACAAAAACAGGCGTTACAGGTATTTGATTATAAAAAGAAAACTGGTAAGGCTGAATAATTACACGATCTGCTCTGTGCATTTCAGAGATAGTTCACTGAAGAATGAGCATTCCAATTCTCTGATTTAAAGGGTGTTTAAATTCTGAGTTAACATTTCCTAAGTACCCTTTTAAGTGCAACAGTAAGATGAAAGACTTTATAACTGCTAATATTAAGCATAGAGAAAAGAAAGGATGGACTCCGGGTGGTGCAGATGTTCCTGAATGGACCAATGATATCAGAGCCTGTTCTCTAGAGTTGTGAGTTACCCTGGGTAACCCAAGGATTTTTCTTCTTTATGTATTTCCTTGCAAGGTTATTATAAGAATGTGTTTTTTCTTCCCAATAGATAAAGAGGACATTAATGGAGGTGTGTGACCGATATAATATACTTATAATTTATGCATTTGATTTAATATGAATATCTGTAAAATTCTTTTGTCTTACTACAAAATAGTTATTTTTAAGATTTCAAAGTGTCATTATTGTGAGTGCTTAGTTTTGTAAATAGAAATGCATCAGTGGGGGTTCAAGATTTAGAGTGGTCAGTTGAGGAGCCTATTTCCTTTCAACAGAGTTACCTTTAGAATCATAGGGTCTGTGGACAAATAGGTGGCACAGTGGATATTTCACTGGCCTCAGAATCAGGAGTACCTGAGTTCAAATACAGCCTCAGACACTTAATAATTGCCTAGCTGTGTGACCTTGGGCAAGACACTTAATCCTATTGCCTTGCAAAAACCTAAAAAAAAAAATACTAGGATCCCCTAATCCAAATCAGTCTTTGACTACCCAGATTCTCTACTTTGGTTCAAGTATCCTTCTTATCCCTACACAGTTAAATATATTTTCATATTTAAAGAAATTAAACTTCTGTTGAGCTTCTCCTTGGAAACTTCATTTGAGGAAGTATTATTGCAGGTAGTTCACATCTGACCCAGTTCAGCTCCATACTCCCACTTCCCTCTACCTCTATCCTTTTCACTTTCTTTTTAATGTGTTTTCTTCCTCCTATTGAAATGTAAGCTTCCTGAGGGCAAGAACTGTACAAATATATATATGTCTCTATATATGTATACACACACATAAATGTATCTATAAATTTTAGCTTGTATTTGTATCCCCAGTGCTTAGCACATTGTCTGGGCAAATATAAAATGTTTAATAAATGATTTATCCAATTCATCTAATCTATGAGAATTTGACTATAGCCAAGTAATGGATATCTTCCCTACTGAAGGCTCAGCAATCTTTCCATTGCAATATTATTTGCCTCTGGAGCATTGACAGAGGGAGATCCTGCACCAGGTAGAGAATTAGACTAGAAAATCTCTAAGATCTCAACTCTGGGATTCTATGGTGTTATGACTAAGAGTCTTCTTTTTTTTCTTTTCATATTTCTAATTAAGGTCTTTATTAAGTTTGCAATTCAGGGCAAATCTAGTTATATGTTGCTGGTATCATTTCCTAAGCATGAACTCTTTTAGATGAGAAAATGTACCTCCTCCCTTTCATTGGAGACTATGGGTGTTGGGTGTGTAATGTTTGTTATACTATCAAATACACACACACACACACACACACACACACACACACACACACACACACATATAAGATTTGGGGGGAATCTGGTAATGTTAACATAAAGTAGTGATATTTCTTTTAATTTTGATAGCATGGTCTTAAATTCTTTCCCCCATCCCACTACTCCACCCCCCATTATGAATTTTTTTTACTTATAAAGTCATTAAAACATTTTCCATACTAGCCATATTACAAAACAAAGAAAAAATAAAATGAGAAAATTTATTTCCATTTGCTCTCAGAGTTTGGCAGTTCTCTCTTTGAGGTGGAAGGCATTTTTCACCATTAGTCTTTTGGAATTGTCTTGGATCATTATATTGATCAAAATAGTCAAGTATTTCACAGTTGATCATCATTACAACATTGCTGTTTCTGTGCACAGTGATCACCTTGTTCTTTTAATTTCACTTTGCATCATTTCATATGTCTTGTCATTTTTCTGAAATCAACCCCTTTGTCATTTCTTATAGCACAATAGTATTCCATCACAATCAGATGCCACAACTTGTTCAGTCATTCCCCAATTGATAAACATCCCCTTGATTTTCAGTTCTTTGCTACCTCAAAAAGAACTGATACAAATATTTGTGTACATATAGATCCTTTTCTTTTATTTTGATGTCTGTTATATAGACCTAATAATGGTCTTGCTAGATCAAAGAGAATGTTTATGCCCTTTGGGCATAGTTCCAGTTTGTTCTCCAGAATGATTGGACCAGTTCACTATTCCATCAATAATTAGTATAATTATTTTCCCTTATTTTCTCCATCATATCATTTCTGATAGGTGTGAGGTAGTATCTCAGAGTTATTTTAATTTCTCTCTCTCTAATCAGTAGTGATTTAGAGCAATTTTTTCATATGACTATAAATGACTTGGATTTCTTCTTCTGAAAACTGCCTGTTCATATCCTATCCTTTAACCATTTATCAATCGAGGACAGCTTTTTGTTGAGGGAATAGAGTTCCTAAAAGCATGTTAATGATTGATTTGGCTGCTTTTTTCCTTTTCTTTCCCTAATCAGTAAGAAATGATAACATCTATTTTCTTAGAGTAATTAAATAGTCACATCTGACATCCAAAACAAAACACAGCATATTCCAGGTCAAGGATTGGGTGTTTATATTCCAGTTTTAATGAGTCTCTTTTTGAAGGGAGGAAAAATCAGTCAAAAGTGACCTGGATGCAATCAGAACAAAATATCACGAGTCACCTAGGGTAGCTTTTGTCATGCTTTGTTTTCCCGTCTTTGCAGAGTTCATGTTGCGGTTACTTGATCAGGGAGAAAGCCTGTTTGTGCCCTTAGCTCACGCCTGAGTGCTCTGAAGAGAAGTACCCAAGGCCTGATGCCAGGGACAGAAGAATGGAGATTATAAGCTGGAAAAACTGAAGATGGGGTGGGGAGGAAGCCTGAGTACTCACTCACCTGGGGAAAAGAGAGAAAACTCTTGTACTGGTGAAGGATGGAGAGACAGGTTGGATAGAAGAATATATGCATGCAGGGGAACTCAAAAAATTACAGCTGACTTTCTACCTCTATTGAACACTTTTTCTCTTACATGGAAGATGAAATAGACTTTCTTTAGTAATAACTATTTAACTAATAACTATTTAGAAATAATATATCACTTTGCTCAAAGTACTTCAAATGCAGAACCAGGAGACCAATATAAAACAATATAAAAACAAACAACTTCAAAAGCTTTAAGCCAGCCTTGATTCCACAGGACCAGTGATGAAGGATACTATTCCTCTCCTACAGTAGACTCAAGGTGCAGAATGAGAAACACCTATCTCTCTCTCTCTCTCTCTCTCTCTCTCTCTTTGTCTGTTTTTCTATCACTCTATCTATAAAGACCTTGTAAAAAACATGCAAAAGCCAAGCAAAACAAATTTCCTTATTGGCCATACTAAATAAATTTAAAGTAATATTCATATTATTGATATCATTCTAATATTTTGCATTTTGATATATCTTAATAAAGTAATAATTAATAAATAAAACATTTTATATAGCTTGATTGTAGCCTTGTGGTATACAGTGATGTGCTTGCAAATGTTTAAATTGACTTCTTCAAGGGGAAAAAAGTGCCCATGACCCACTTTTAAGTTTCATCTGCATTATTAATATTTTTTTTCTCATTTCCTTAAGACTAGATAATCAACAAAAGAATAAATCCAAACCATTAATTGTAGTATTTTCTGATTTCTGAGCTGGAAATTTTTACACTGAAAATTTAGCAATTGGATCTCAAGAACAGTTTAAGCTGGCTCCAACAACTGCCTGTAGGTGATTTGGAGTCTCAGAAGCTATACTTGTTGAATACTGTCTGGTCTTTGTAGACTAGTTTAGGAACACATTCATGTACTGGATTCTGTGTCTTTTTGGAGGACCCCCCCCATCACAATTAATTATTAAGCAGGATAAAACTATAGATTCTTGATTTAATTGTTTTCTAAGGGTACAATCTTCTTTTTTCTCTCTCTCTCTCCTTTGAAGAAATTAAGCCTGTAATGGGCCAAAAGCTGTCCTTATCAAGGGATAGATTGGGTGACTCTCTGAGGAGAGTCAAGTTGGGTCCCTCATTTCCCCAAAGATCTGTCCCAGGGTATGTCATTTGGCCATCATATCTTCATTTTTCTGAGACTTCTTGATTTTTCAGAGAATTCTAATAAATTACAAGTTAACAGTTAAGTCTTTAGTTACCAGTTAAAATCAGTTGCATATGGTAGGAATGGATTATTGGAGGTAGGACGAGGAGAGACTAGGGAAGAGGGAAAAAATTCTGAAAGATAAAAAGTACTTTTGCCTACTTGGAATGGAGTAAACTTGCTTTGCCCCCTTCTGACTTATTCTTTCCCTCTTTTTATATTGATAATTTTTGTTAGGTTTTGCACTGCAGTCCCAGATATCTTCCTACTCCCACAAAATTTCACTTTCTGACTTTTGGAGGGATGAGGGCCATTCCTCTCATGGCTCTCTTTTCACTTATCCCTGGGGTATAACTATGACAATTGTGTCTACTTAGTACTTTTGCCAACTTGGGATAGAATAAACTTGCTTTGGTTTCTTCTGACTTATTCTATACCCCTTTATATGTTGAACTTTTGTTGGGTTTTGTTTTACATTGCCATCATTTCCAAATATTCTCCCCCTCCCACTCCCCCAAACCTTTGCTTTCTGACTTTTGGAGGGAGCAGGGCCATTCCTCTCATGGCTCTTTTTTCAATTATCCCTGGAGTGGGAGGAATTGGGGGAGGGAAGAGTTGACACTTGCATGATTTCATCCAGTTGCTTTGTGATGCTGCTTAGGTTAGCAAATTTCCTAATATACCCTCTATTTAAAATGAATTTTCTCACAGCTACACTGTGCTGTTCGTTTTTTTTCCTATTAGAACGCTTCAGACATTTGGGCTGGACTACAAGATGAGATTTCCAGATGTTAGACACTGGTCTTGCTTTCCATTACCCCTTGTAGCAGGAGCTCCAGGCTGACTTCTAAATGCAAAGGGATAAAATTGTGATGTGTTATGGAAGGGTGCTGCAAAGCCAGAGTGTTTAAGGACTTTGCCTTAGTGATAGATAGAGGAAAAGGAGTATGGACTTATTATAAAGGAATATCACTATGGGGTACCATCCTGGGTTACTTCTCTCTTGTCATTCCTTCCCCAAAAATAACCCCATGGAAAGGAAAACATTTTCTGAATCCCCTTTAGCTGCAATTAAAATAAATTATGATATTTTACTAATTTAGGAGGCTATGCTAAGATTTTTGGAGAAAATGCATCAAAGTTGCCCTGCATGTAGTTTTGGGATTTCAACTGTAACCAGAGAAGATTAGACTCATTTCCAAATGGTCAGCAGAGAAAAACTTTGCCTTTCCCTCCTCCCCTTGCTCACCAAAACAGATTATTTTCTTTTTTCTTTTTTTAGAAAGATTTTATTTATTTTGAGTTTTACAATTTTCCTCCCATTCTTGCTTCCCTCCCCCCCCCCAACCCCACAGAAGGCAATCTGTTAGCCTTTACATTTTTTCCATGGAATACATTGAACTCAGTTGAATGTGATGAGAGAGAAATCATATCTTTAAGGAAGAAAAATATAGTATAAGAGATAGCAAAATTACATTATAAGATAATAGCTTTTTTTTTCTAAATTGAAGGTAATAGTCTTTGGTCTTTGTTCAAACTCCACAATTCTTTCTCTGGATACAGATGGTATTCTCCTTTGCAGGTAGCTCAAAATTGTCCCTGGTTGTTGCACTGATGGAATGAGCGAGTCCATCAAAGTTGATCATCAACCCCATGTTGCTGTTAGGGTGTACAATGTTTTTCTGGTTCTGCTCATCTTGCTCAGCATCAGTTCATGCAAATCCTTCCAGGCTTCCCTGAATTCCCATCCTTCCTGGTTTCTAATAGAACAATAGTGTTCCATGACATACATATACCACAGTTTGTTAAGCCATTCCCCAATTGAAGGGCATTCACTTAATTTCCAATTCTTTGCCACCACAAACAGGGCTGCTATGAATATTTTTGTTCAAGTGATGCAAAATAGATTATTTTCAAACACAGTCCTGACATTGGTCAGACCTTTTTTAAATATATCCTCACATCATCTCCAAGGGGCCCAACTTCCTCATCTGGAAGATGAGGGAATTAGATTGGTTGGCCTTTAAGATCCCTTCCAACTCTAAAAAAAAATCTAAGGATACTATGAAAAATAACAGACCTCCTTTGATGGAATTCAACTCTGATTGAATATCATGTGCTACTTCCCATTCTCCCTCTACATAAACAGAATTGTTACCAAAGTACAAAATTCTGCAACCATAGGATAAAAGATTTAGCATCATGAAGACATAAATATTCTAGCCTGACCCTAGGCATAACCCTCTTTACTAAAGACCAAAGCCAACCACACCAAGTAGGCACCTTTATTCCTGATTTACTCCATCCCTGCACAAGGTTGCATCTTGAGCTCATTCAAAAGTGGGCTGATGGATAATGCAATAACTTCATCAAAAGAAAGATGGATTTTGCTTTTAAATGTAGTAAAAAAAGAAATGCATGAATATGGAATTTATTCACAGTCAAGTCACAATGTGATGGAAATGATTTTCAGCATGACTTAAAAAGAGAATTCCTTTCTGTTCAACTGTGATAAGGCTGACGGACCATTGATGTCGATTTTACTATTATCAGGAAGGTTTGTAGGACCAAGGGAATGACCTAGAGAAGAGCTAAGGTCTTACTACTAGAATACAGAGGTAGGACTATATCAAGGGAGAGGCAGGGTGCAAACTCACCCTATGGGAGTATAGAATCTAGAACAAATCATATTATTTCCCCCAGACACCTGAAGTTCCAGAGAACATTAAGGACAGGCTGGTAGGGAATCAAGCAAGTTTGAAGGATCTAGCGAGTACCTACATAGGGGACTCCTGGACTTTGGCTTGGTAATGGAGAGAAGGAAAGCAATTAGACTATAAAGTAATACTACTTTGGGGTACCAACCTGGTCATTGCTCATTTGTCACTTCTCTTCTTCTCAAGCATTACATCGAGGAATTGCGCCAGTTCAGCTCAATAACCTAGGGACTGTTCTAGAATCCCTATTTCCCCTCAATAAACAGTTCAAGCATCACTTTCTCCTTGCTAGCATTTTGTGGCTTCCTCTAAGTCTCAAATAAAATTTCACCTTCTACAGGAAGCCTCCCCCAATCTCTCTTAATTCCAATGCCTTCCCCCTCCCCATTAAAAATTTCTATTTATTCTATTTAGCTAATAATATATATTGCTTTTTTATATTTGTTTGTAAGTTATCTCCCCTACATCAGATTGCATTGAATCAAATGGAATGTTCTTTGAAGGCAGGGATTGTCTTTTGCTTCTTTTTGTATTGTCCCCAGCGTCTGTGTGTGTGTGTGTGTGTGTGTGTGTGTGTGTGTATGTGTTGCACCTAGGCACCTAATAAATGATTATCATTTGATTGATCTAGTCCCTTCAAGTACTCTAAAACTACTTTGAATATTTAATTTTTAAATTGGATTTATTCATATTATATTTATAACTTATCAAATTTTAAAAAAATTGTTATTCCAATTATCTTTTTATTTCATTTTCTCTTTTTCTCTAGTATTTCATTTTCCCTCAATTACATTTAAACCAATTTTTAACATTTTCTTTTAAAACTTTGAGTTCCAAATTCTTCCCTTCCTAACTTACTGAGAAAGCAAGCAATGTGTTCATCATTTTTTTATATGTTTGTGGCTTCCTCCATAAAAGTAGAGATTATTTTATCTTTTGGAATTGGATTCAAGCCCTAGCACAGGTCCTAGAACAGTAAATTAATAAATATTTAATTGATTCGATGTCAAAGAGATTTGCAGGGCTTTGCAATCACATAGAGATCCTACAGAGACAGAATCCTTAGGGACAAACAGAATTTTTCATTTTTACCAGACTGGACCAGGATTGAGACAAAAACCATGGAGATCCCACACTTACTCTGTGTGGTACTTTAGACATTCATAACCCTAGAGACATAAAGCAGAGTATGCTCACCAGAGATGTTCACCATAGTCATGGAGGTATTCTGGCACGGTCTAAGGAAAATTGAAAGTGTTAAGGTCCTTCAAATCTTACTATATCAAGCTCAGGAACTTTACAGAACTTCTTGAATGAGGTCTATAATCAATTAAAAACATTTGAACTAGCCACAAAGGGAGAAACAAGTGAATAAAGTATGACTCTATTATCCAGATTAAAACATGAAGTTGAATAGACAATCTATAGCATTCATATAATCTTGGACAGTATCTTATCCAGACTCCATATAATGAATTAGGTCCAGAATTAAACAGTGGAAGATACTAGATTACTTTTAAGAAATTGTAAGGTTTCTTATAATCATTCCAAACTTCTTCCAGAAACAAAGGGTCATATGAAAAATAATGGGATTTTGCTGTAGTTGCTTTGTGACTATAAGAGATGAATAGTATAGTTTCTATTAAAGGTAAGTATCATTTAGGGGTTCACAAGAGAAGTACAGGTATGAGCAGATTGAAACACATAGCAAATAAGCAACTTAAAAGAAGAACTGAAGTAATGGATGTCATGAAAGACACGTAGAAAGTGGGCTGGTCACATATAGAGGGTAAAAGATAAGAAGTGAGCAGCCTATGTGTTCCTCTGTTGTCCTTGAAGTGTTGGAGCAAAGTGAGGAAGACTTCCAGCATGTTTGATGAGCCTCTTCTAGCAAACAAATGGGAGGTGATAGGTAGCATTCTCACACATAAATAAGATAGAAAAGTATGGATAATTTTCAGTCTGTATTATTGAAATAAAAATCTATGTTGGTAACATTACAAACACATCTGAATGGTTTTCTAGTGCTTCTGCAGGAAATCAATTTATGGAACTTCATATTTGTGGAAGAATCAAAATGACTAATAAGATCAATGGTACAATATATTGTAGGACAAAGAAAGATGCAGCATATTATCACAAATGGTATATATGAAGAGTGCCATATCATAAACGCATGATCAACCTGTGATTTGTTGGTATAGGAAAGTCCTCAGTTGTCTTCCTGAAGTTTAGGGAAGAATAAATCTTAGAAGTGAGGTTTGAATCCATGTCTTTCTGATTAAGTCCAATGAACTCAATGCTCTATATCATGCTGCCACTCAGAGGTAGTCTAAAAGAACATTATCTATGAAACAAATGGATGCTAAAGGAGATGGGTCAATCATGTGACTAGATTAAGAGGTAACAATTGAGCAGCATCAGGATCACAGGGATTTTTCTGAGGTATTAAAGGCACCAGAGAAAGTCCATCAACCATATGGTTGGATAGTTTATAGCGTATTGATGCAAAGACATGGATAAGGAAACACAAAATGCAAAGTTTTCACTTGTCCAATGTTTTTCCTTGAATGTCCTACTTGAGAATTGAGAAAGAATAGTAGGTTTAATGGCTGTCATAATAGCACTATAGACAGCACCTGGATTCTAGTCTAAGTCATTAGCAAATGAGAATTTCCAGAAATCATAGACCAAGTCATCAGAAAAGACGTATGTGTGTGTGTGTGTGTGTGTGTGTGTGTATCACACTGTCTCCCAGGATACTAAGTAAAAGGGGAACTAATAGTAAGGAGAGAATAAATATCACCTTTTTTAGAAAATAGAATCACCAATGTTTTAAGACTTCTTTGAACCAATGGCCGGGAATGCATCAGCATAAGAACATAACACACACATGTGCACATACTCTCTGAAAGGCTAAGGATTTATCACATTTAGGTAGAGCAGAAACTGGCCAGATGGTTCCTTAAGACTCTAGAGTTCAACTCTGGGTGTCTGTCAACTGGGAACTGTTGGGGTTCAGAAAGTGAAGCCAGAGTGGGAATGAAACATACGTTCTAGGATTCCTTTTCTTTACCTCTAGAAGAAAGGCATAATGTACTATGAATTATACCCTCCTTTAGTCTCTTACTCTGCTTTTTTTCTCAAGGAGATAATTTATTGACTGAACCCAGGTAGCCTGAAAGAAAAAATGGAGACACTTTTTCCTTTTTCTCATCTTCTGACAGCAATCAAATGCCAAGTTTTCTTCATATTTATTAGCATAGCAAAATATTTGTTATCTTTTTGTTTGTTTATGCCTCATTTTTTCCATATCTGTTTGTTCCTTTCTGTATTTGAAAGAGATATTATTTTTGTTTTTGCAATTTGTCCCCCCCCCCCCCATAGCAGTGAGTGCAAATGCATCCAGGATCTTGTCCTTTAAACTTTGTTCATAAGCCATTTGAATCCACAGAGAAATCATAGCTTTTCTAGAGAGGTCTCATTCACAATTGCCACAATGCAAAATTATAACATTTCCATTTGAAAAAATGAATAGGTGAATCTGATTAAAAAGCTGACTTTAAATGAGAGTTCATTGCAGTATTAATTAAAATAGATTCTCAATGTGTGTGTATATGTGTATTTATATGTGTGTGTCCATGTTGCATCATTTCCCAGAAGAGTGTCATTGTATATGGAAAAGAGAGACAATGAAAAGGTAAAAATGAGAACATCTTCAAGCAGCTAAGAGGCTATCACTGTGAGTAAACAAGCCAGTCTCCTTTCCATACTCCAGATTGACTCTAGAGTTAGCTAAACAGACATCAATGCCTTTATTAAATCCTATTTGCCCCATAAGCTCAGATGTCTCAACATTCTGAATGAGCATAACAGTCTAACATCTCTGTACTAAGATTTCTGGTGTTTTCTGATTGGAAATGATCAAAAAAGCTAGTCCCATTAATTAATTAAAGGTTTAAAGCTTTGCCCATCCTTCTAAATCAGCTTTTGCTCCCTCCCTTTCATATCTGCTTTAGGATGGTTCAGTGGACAGAGCACTGAATATGGAGTCCTTATAAGCATGTGACCTTGGGTAAGTTACTTAATCTCTATCTGCCTCAGAATTCTTAACTGTAAAATGAAGATAATAGTGGCATCTTCCTCACAGTGTTGTTCAGATGAAATGAGATCATATTTAGAAAGTACTTAGCATTGTATCTGGCACATAATATATGATTAATAAATGCTTATTTTTTTTTAGGATTTTGCAAGGCAAATGGGGTTAAGTGGCTTGCCCAAGGCCATACAGCTAGGTTATTATTAAGTGTCTGAGGCTGGATTTGAACTCAGGTACTCCTGACTTCAGGGCCGGTGCTCTCTCCACTGCACCACCTAGCTGCCCCATAAATTCTTATTTCTAAAACTTATAGATAGGGGCAGCCATCAGTTGAATTCTCCCATCATTCCCCTCCAAAACTTTAAAATAGTTCCTCAAGATGAATTTTGGAGTGACAGATATGGAAAAAAGTCAAGGTGAGATACTTTTTTCCCAGCCTAAGAAAATTGAGAGGTCCATACTGGGGTGGAGAACCTGTCTGGAATTCACAGATGCCACTATTATCTTCATTTTACAGTTAAGAATTCTGAGGCAGATAGAGATTAAGTAACTTACCCAAGGTCACATACTTATAAGGACTCCATATTCAGTGGTGGCAATAACAACCTCAACAGCATCTTTGAGAATTCTCAGCCCAAAGTTGGTAAAGGGGTCACACAACCAATCAGAACCAGATTAGAAGGAATCCCTTTGCTAGTACTGGTTACAGCTGGTGCTGATTGACAACTTTATTGCCCACATGCAGTTCTAATTCACAGCACAAGAGCAGAAAGGAGCACCATGGGGTTGGCCACAAGGAAGCAAGGGTTCTTGTTACAGTCCTAAAGCAAAGAGGAGCACACTTGTAACTTCAGGGGAGAAGAAGCCCTTCCTGGCTAAAGACCAGAACACAGATCAGTTAGAGGAATGTCCATACCTCTCTCAATATCATATCATCATGGAAGTAAAAATACTTTCAAACTCTCAGAACTAGCTCTGAAAACAGCAGCATGAGAAAACCTAAAGCTCGGGAGAGTGCCAACCCCCCCCCCCCCCCCCCCCCCCCGCAGATGACCAGAGCCCAACTTTAATATAAAGTTCAAAAGTCAAGAAATACACTGGAAAAATGAGCAAACAACAACAAAAAAATCTGACCATTAAAAACTACTAGAGTGGCAGGGATAGCAAGCTATAAACTCAGAAGAAGACAATGTGAAAACAACTAGCAAAAAAACCCAACTCAAAGGAAAATGCTAATTGAACCTTAACCAAACAAGAATTTGTAGAAGAGTTAAAGAGTTAACAATGGTAGAGAAAAAATTGGCAAAAGAAATGAAAATGATGCTAGAAAGTTTCAAAAAAGAGAATTAATAGTTTAGAAAAGAGGCCCCAAAATACTGAAGAAATTAACATTAAAAAATTCACTGGAGAAAACTCCTTAAAAGCAGAATTGAACAAATGGAAAAAAAGAGGTACAAAATCTCACCAAAGAAAAATTCCTTAAAAATCATAATTGGACAAATGGGAGCTAATGATTTTAAGAGACATCAAAAACAATAAGACAGTCAAAAGAATGAAAAAAATAGCAGAAAATTGGAAATATCTCATCAGGAAAACTACTGACATGAAAGACCAAAAATATAAAAGTTTAAGAAATTATTAGACTATCTGAAAGCTACCATCAAAGAAAGAACTTATCATATTTCAAGAAATAATCAAGAAAAATATCATATCCTAGATACAGAGGGTAAGAATCCACTAATTACTTCCTAAAAGAGGTCACAAAATGAAAACTTCCAGGAATATTATAGCCAAATTCCAGAGCTCTAAAGCTAAAGGAAAAGATATTGCAATCAGCCAAAAAGAAATAATTCAAATATCATGAAGCCACAGCAGGCTCATACAAGATTTAGCAACTTCCATTTTAAAGGGGTGGAGGGCTTGGAGTATGATATCCTGGAAGACAAAGGAACTAGGATTACAATCAAGGATAACTAACCCACCAAAACCAAATGTAAGCTTCAGGGAAAAAATGAATATTTAATGAAATAGAAGACTTTTAAACATTCTTGATAAAAAGAGCAGAATAGAATAGGAAATTTGCCATTCAAATAAAAGACTCAACACAAACATAAAAAAGTAAATATGAAAGTTTAATTATAAGGTTCTCTAAACTGTTTATATTCCTATAGGAAAGGATGATACATGTAATTCTTAAGAACTATTTGTTATTTTCAGTTGTTTCCAACTCTTCATGATCCCTTTTGAAGTTTTCTTGGCAAAGATGATAAAATGGTTTGTTATTTCCTTTTCTAACTTATTTTTACAGATAAGGAACTGAGACAAATAGGAGTTGTGACTTGCCCAGGGTCACAGAGCTATAAATATCTAAGGTGAGCTATTCACTGTACCACCTTTTCATTATTAGGACACTTAAAAGGCATTTACATAGACAGAAGGCATGGGTGTGAGTTGATTTATGATGGGATGATTGCCCCCCCAAAAGTGGGGAGAAATAGGAATACATGGGGAGAAGAGGGAAGGAAAAGAATGAATGAGGAAAAAATTTTTCCACATAAAAGACTCATACAATGAGATGCTTTTACAATGGAGGGAAAAATGAGTGGAGGTGGCAGGCAATGCTTGAACCTCACTCTCAGCAGAATTGCTTCAGAGAGGGAAGAATACACACAAATACACACATACACTTTACATATTCAGTTGTATACAGTAATCTGTCTTACCCAATAGGGAAACAGAAGAGGGAAAGATTAGATAAAGGGGAAGGGGGGGGGGGGAATGATAAACCAAAATCTACTTTTAAATTATGAGAGGAAAAAAAGAGATGTGAAAAGAGAGGAGAGGAGGGGTGAGAGACAGAGACAGAGAGAGTCAGAGATAGACAGAGAGAGACACTGAGAGAGATACAGAGAGACAGAGTCAAAGAGACAGAGAGAGACAGAATTAGAAACAGACAGAACAGAGATAGATAGATAGATAGATAGATAGATGATAGACAAAGAAAGAGACAAAGAGAGAGACATACACAGAGACAGAGACAGAGAAAGAGAGAGAGACAGAGATAGAGAAGAAAATGGAATCAAGGGACTCATAAAATAGACTCAGCTACAGAATGGATTAATAACCAGAATCCAACAAAATTTTGTTTACAAAAGACTCACTTGAATCTGCAAGGCACACAGAACTAAAATAAAAATCTGGAGCAGAATTTAATATGCTGTAGTTGAAGTAAAAGAAGTAGGAGTGAAATCATGATCTCAAACAAAGCAAAGCAAAAATAGATGTAATTAAAAGAAAATCAGGGTAACTACATTTTGTTAAACAGTATCATAAACAATGAAGTAAAATAAAAAATTTAAATCATATTTCTTGCATAAAGATATCATTTCTCAATTATATACTGAGCATAGGAGTCAAATTTATAAAAATATGAGTTATTTCCCAAATGATAAATGGTCAAAGAATATAAACAGGCAGTTTTTAGAAGAAGAAATAAATCTATGAGAAAATGCTTTAAATCACTATTTTTGGGGTGTGTGTGTGAAGCAATGGGGTTAAGTGACTTGCCCAAGGACACACTGCTAATGCGTGTCAATTGAATGAGGCCGTATTTGGACTCAGGTCTTCCTGACTTCAGGGATGGTACTCTACCCCATGTCATGTAACTGCCTTCTAAATCACTATTGATTAGAGAAAGGCAAATTGAAACAACTCTGAGGTATCACTTCACAATCATAAGAAATAATAAATTATGGAGGGGTTGAAGGAAAGTCTGATTTTTTTTTTAACTTAAGGCAATGGGGTTAAGTGACTTGCTCAAGGTCACACAACTAGGCAATTATTAAGTGTCTGAGGCCGGATTTGAACTCAGGTACTCCTGACTCCAGGGCCGATGCTGTATCCATTAAGCCACCTAGCTGCCTGGGATTGAAGGAAAGTGAATGAATTAATTATGAAATAGTGAACTGGTCCAACCATTCTGGAAAACAATCTGGAAAATAAGCCCTATGTGCAAAGGGCTATAAAATTGTACATATCCTTTGATCCAGCATTAACACTACTAGACCTGTACCCCAAAGAAATCACAGAAAAAGGAAGAGGAACTATATATACAAAAATATTTATAGCAGCTCTTTTTGTGATGGCAAAGAATTGGAAATACTCTTCAACTGGGGAATAGCTGAACAATTTTTGTTGTATCATTGTGATGGAATGACAAAGTGGTTGGTTTCAGAAAAAACATGGGAAGACCTATATGAACTGATATAAAATAATTCAAGAACTGTGTGATTAGTTATAGCAATGCTGTCATGATGAGTAACTGTGAAAGACTACATGACTTTGATCAAAACTATGATACAATTCCAAAGGACTTATGATGAAGAAATGCTGTCTACCTCCAGAGAAAAATCTGATGAATTTTGCGAGCAAATTTTCTCACTTTATTTGTTTTGCTTTCCTTTGAAATATGACTAATAATGGAAATATATTTTGCATAATTTCACATGTATAAATGGTATATTGTTTTGCTTTCATAGTGGCCAGGGAGGGGATGGGAGGGAGGGAGACAATTTGGAACTCAAAATTTTTTTTAGGTTTTTGCAGGCAATGGGGTTAAGTGTCTTGCCCAAGGTTTCACAACTAGGTAATTATTAAGTGTCTGAGGCCAGATTTGAACTCAGGTACTCTTGACTCTGGGGCTTGTGCTCTATCCATTGCACCACCTAGCTGCCTCTGGAACTCAAAATTTAAAAAGAAAATGTTAAAATAAATAATCAATTAAAGTGATAAAAAGTTTGTAGCATATATTTCTTATGTTATTAAAGTTTAAAACTTCAATAAAAATAATTGTTTATTTCCTTCTTTCCTCTTTTCATTTTTCATGAAAGAAAATAGAAATGAAGAGAAAGGGAGGGTGTTCATTATATTATTAGATATCCTCACTATTCCTTTTGCTTCATTAGAGTTTTCTTTGGTTCTCTCTGTCATTTGTGTAACATGTGGGTGCTCTGTCCAAAGGAATGTAAATCTTGATTACTTACACTTCTTGAAGTATCTTGGAGTTTGGGGGCTAGATTTTCCCCCCTCCATTCTTTCATTGTTTTTTTTTCTCCTCAATATACTGGGGTAATTCATTTATGATTTATTGAAATACAATTCTGGAAAACTAGGTTCTGTTAAAGTTTATTGTGATTCAAATGGAGTTACTTGACTATTCCTTTAAATCTAAATCACTCTAGCTTTCCCTCATTGGTCAATAATAGGTCCCATCTCAAACTTCATTTTCTTATTTTAGTTTGGGTTTTGATGGATCAGAGTAATTGTAAATAGCAATTGTTTCTATTCTGACCAAAACTCTGAGGGTCTTCCCCTCCCAGAATGAATCTTTTCTGAAAGCAAACTAGGTCATCTTTTTCTTCATTTCTTACCTATCTTACCTTTAATCCCTGAATGGATACAATCTCAGACAAACTGGGACCTGGAAAAGACTTTGGATAAAAAGAACAAGGTTTCTAACTGCATTCAGGATCATCACTAGTTGTCCTGATCTATGTCCTGCCATTGAATTCAGATGACCTGGAGAAGAGAGTGAGGCTCATGACTTTGCCCAACTCTGCTTCACTTAAATCCAATTCACTTGCAAGTCAAGACAGCACCCTCCTGTTGTCATTGATTCTCTTCAAGAATGAAGGATGAACAACATTACTTGTGTAATGAGCCATCTCTTTCATTTCAAGTACCTTTCACATTAGGGTTTTGTATTCTAGGTGGGCTCTAGGCTAATCCTGAACAGCAGCTGAAGGCCCCAATATTTTCTGGATCATCCAAGTCCCTTATGGTAAGTTCCTGTTTCAGGTTGCAAAGCCAAGCAAGAGACTGGATCTTATAATTATTGCTGTATGGATATAGGGGTTATCCTTGTCATTGAACACCTGGATTGCTTTTCAAGATGGGACATCATCCTTTGCTTAAAAGATTCCAAACTATATCGTATTAGTGGGAATTTTAAAGGAAAGACCCAGTATCTTGGATATTAATGTGGCCTCATCTGTTGCCTCCATGTTATTGTCTTCCAACTACATACCTTCTCTCACGAGTTTTGCAATTGTGCCATATTTCAATTGCTTATTGGAAATCTTTGCTTGGATGTCTGCCTTAATGTTAAACTCATCATGTGCAAAATTGAACTCATCATCTTCTCCTCTGAAATATCCACATTGATAAGACCATAAATCCCTTCAAGTATTTGGTGATGTTTTATTGCTTCAGTTTATGAAACTTCATAATCTTGAAAGATCAAAATTACAACTAACTCCTTCCCTAGATTTTTTCCTAGTCTCATTTCTGTCAACAATAAGGATCACAATTTTAATAATCTTCCAGGCTAGTAACCTGGGCATCTTCAATCAATCAGTCAACAATCATTTATTAAGTGTCAGTTATAAGCTGGGTAATGGGGACATAAAGTAAAAAAAATTATCAGTCCTTGCCTTCAGAAACCTACCTTCTATTGAGACAAAAACCATGCACATACAAACACACACACAGTAGTTCAAAATACATACAAAGTAAATGCAACAATTTCTGGGTGGGAATAGAAGTGTGGTGATATCAAGAAAATTCTCATGTAGGGGCTGACACTTGAACTAAGCAGTGAGGGAAGTTGGGAATCTTTTGAGGTGAGGTTAGGAGAAAGTGCCTGCCTTCTAGGTACTCATTCTGAGCAAAGGTGAAAGATGGAAAGTTGTGTATGAGAAACAAGAAATGGCCAAAATGACTGGAAGAAAGCATGGGAAAGTAAATTAGAGCAGTTTAGGAAGTATTTTAATTGTCACAAAGGAGAGTCTATTTTATATCTTAGAGATGTCTTTGATTATTCTCCTTTTCTTCCCCCTTATACTTTATATCTAATCTATTACCAAATCTGATCCTTTCTTTGAAATGGCTCCTTGGGGGCAGCTAGGTGGCATAGTGGAAAAAGCACCAGCCTTGGAGTCAGGAGTACCTGGGTTCAAATCTGGTTTCAGACACTTAATAATTACCTAGCTGTGTGGCCTTGGGCAAGCCACTTAACCCCATTTGCCTTGCAAAAACATAAAGAAAAGAAAAGAAAAGAAAAGAAATGGCTCCTTGTCTTCATCCTCATTGCCTCTATTCTATTCCAGGTTCTTATTCAACAATCATTCAACAATTAACCCCTTCTGAAATGTGCATGTTCTTATTACATCACAGAGTTTTCATTGATTCATGTCTGGTTCTTGTAGCTCTTACTTGGTCTCTATCTTTGTATCTTCTCTCTCCAATCTCTCCTCTATACTTATGCCATGCTAATCTATCTAAAATATGATCTGCTTTTGCCAAGTCACTCCATTGCTCGGTTACCTCTAATGGCTATTTATTGAGCATAATGTGTTGCTAAATTCTGACTTTCAAGCCCTCTTCATAGTCTTACTTATAAAATCTTATTTTCCATAACCCTCTACAATATATTCTTGATTTCACTTGAGGAGGTTGCCTCATTATTCCTTATATTTGTCATTCTAATTTCTCCACCACACTTTGCTCATGCTGATCCTATATCCTGGAGTGCCTTCTTTCCTCTTTGTTATATATCTAAATCCTATCCCTCTTTCACAGGCAAGTTCAAGTCACACATTCCATGAGACCCTCCTTTGACAATACGAGCTCATGTCATTCGTTCATTTCTTTTTGTGAACTAGTAATCAACCTTCCAATATATGAACCTTGACTGGTGGCAATAATGACTCGTATAACACTTAAAATTTACAAAATGACTTTACTTATATTATCTCATTTGAACACCACAATAATTCTAGGCAGGGTATTATTATTATTATACTTATTTTCAAGTTTGGGGAAGCAGACAATAAGGCAGTTTGCATAGTGAAAAACTACCAAATTCCAACAGCCTTAAAAACTACCAACTGGGATCTGAAGCTGATTAAAATGTAATGGGGAAAGGTTTGAGAAGATAAATTAAAATTTAATATAACTTAGATAATGTTAATTTGAGGTTTTCTAAATCAGTATGTCACCTATGGGAGATATAGTTCTATTTGAATTTGATGTCACTGGTAGTAAATAGAATGATGGACTTGGAGTCAGAAGACTATTAAAATCCTGTGTCAGATACTTATTAGTTGAACTTTGATCTCTGAAGTCCCAGTCAGTCTCTTTAGACTCCCAATTCAGGCTTTCTCTGATTTTGAACTACAGACCTAGAACAATGCTATTCAGTATGTATTTAATAAATAGCTTTTTCCTGATTGACTGATTGATTACAGTCTGAGGAGATTCACTGGATTAAGAACCTTACAGAAGAAAAGAAAAGAGAAATTATTCAAGGATTATTGTGAGAACTCAGAGAATTTTTGATGGGCTTCAGGTGTGGATATTTTGAACAAACTCTGGGCAAATACAGCCAGTGTTTGTTAAGCAAGGATTGTATGCAGACCACTGTTCTAGATTCTGGAAGCATATACAAAATTTAGATCGTTTTTAGGTTTTTGTTGATGTTAGAGAGATGAGTTCCAGGAGTAATGGGCACAGAAGCCCAACTGCAATTAATATGTGATTATTTGAGGAAACAGAGGCTATTGGGGAAAGAGAACTTGTGCAAAAATTTTTAGCAGTAAAATGGAGAAGAGTGAATGAAATAAAATTTATTAAGTGTTTGTTTCAAGCACTGTGCTAGAAACACAAAATCTGCAAGTGGTTTCTGTCTTAACACTTTGTTCCTACCTTATAGCATTTGCCATTCTCTTTTATTTTATTTATTATCTTGTCTCTCCTACTGGTGTCTCCTTGAGGACAGAAATTATTCCATTCATCTTCCCAACATCCAAAGACCCTAGCAGAGTGTCTAACTCATTCATTAATAAAATAATTGTTTGAGTTTACTGTAGATTTACAGAACTTGTATATACCTCTAGGTTTCTGGCCTAGAAAGTCAATAGAACCCCAGGGGAGCAGGGATAAAGCTGAGCCAAGTCATATGGGGGTGATTTAGTTGTCCTATTGACTTTACCACTTTTTGCCTTGATAGGTTTTTCATGGAGTAGCTATAAGTTAGCCTATCTCTTAGGAGCAGTAGAGTTAGCCTGTGATTCTCCTATGCAGCCAGGTATAAGATTCACACAGGAGATACTTTGAAGGAAAAAAGAAGAATGTTGTTTATGCCCACTGATATAATTTGCTAGTGTTGTTTTGGTTCTGAGTGTGAGAATTAAGTTTGATCTACACAAAAACAGTACAAAAAAGCTTTCCCTATAATACTGGTCTAAATTTTGTGATATAGTTGAAAAGACTCTGGCTCAAAAGTCAAAAATTGTGAGTTGTTTTAGTCATGACCAAATCTTTGTGATTCTATTTGGGGTTTTCTTGGCAAAGATACTGGATTGGTTTGCTATTTTTCCTGCTCGTTTTATAAATGAGGAAACTCAAGGTCACACAATTAGTAAGTGTGTGAGACCAGTTTTGAACTCAGATAGATGGATCTTCCTGATGTAGTTTCAACACTATTAACTGTCACCTTGTTGCCCTTAAAAGTCAGAGTATCTGCATTCCAGACTTGCCTAAGTTGCTTGTTTCTTATGTACCCTTGTACAATTACTGAATCTCTTTGTGCCTCAGTTTTTTATATAAATGAGGACTGAACTAGATGTCCCTTCCAGTTCTAAATTTATAATCTTGTGATCTGTATGAACCTACACAGAGAAAGATGTACTTTATTAAAAGGAAATTTAAGGGTTGCAACATGGTGGTGTGGAAAGACAACCCATGTGGGATTTTAGGAAGACCTGGATTGGTCTCTGGTCAGTCTACATGTGGAGCTAAAGACAAAAAAAACCCCTCAGCACCATAGAAAATTCCCTGTGATGCTGGTATATCTTAGTAATGTCTGTTAAATTATAGGAAGTGACCATTCTGTACTGATGAGAAAGTCATTCCACACAAGGGAGTTTAGCCCATCAATGAAATCATAGATCTGAAATAAAAACAAACCAGCAAAAAGCAAAGAGAAAGCACCTGGATAAATGATTATTTAATTGGAGGACTTTTTCCACACTAAGAATCTGTCAATTATTGATAGATTGATTGAAATGATCACATTGGAGAAATTTCTTCCCACTAAGATTAATCAATCAATTGATGATTGATTGAAATGATTAGTTTATTGGAGGAATTTTTTCCACACTAAGATTAGAACATCAATGACTGACTGACTGATTGATTGATTGATTGAAATGAGTAATTTCTCCATGTTCAGATCATCCCAGAGCCTTAGGAGTCCATATGGTTAGGTGATGCCATGAGAAGATTTATTCCTTTGCTGTGCACAAATAATAGATTCAGCCTTGGAACCAAAAAGACCTGAATTCAGATCTTACTCTGACACATCCTGGCTTTGAGAGTCCAGGCAAGTCAATTAACTTCTGAGAAGATAAATTGCAGAGAATGTGCTGACTTGAATTAGTAGAGGGAATTTCATCATGTAGGTTTTCTCTCTGTCAATGAAACCACAGGTCTAGTCCATATTCCTATTCTTATATAGTCCATAGCAGCATGGATCTAAATTTATGTAAGTCTAGGACCTTGAGGTCCATCTTATTCAACTCATCTTATTTTATATATGAGGAGCTGAACTGAGTGTCAGGAGGTTTAAGCAATTTGCCCTAAATCATACAGGAGCACAGTATCAGAGATGGGATTTGAACCTAGGTCCTCTGGGTTAATATTGGCCCTTTTAGATTGTTGAGAAGTACTTGAGTTTAGTTAGAGAAAAGGGGTGGCAATCTGACTTGATGGATGTTTCTGTTTTTTTATTATCACTCATCTCTATTCAGAACATTTGACCTTTTGCACTGAATAATGCCTTTTCTATCCTTCCTCTTTTATTAATTTTATATCAATAACATTGTTGCCTATTTTATTTTTATTAAAGAAAACCCTTAAGTCACCCCCCCATCCCCTCTAATGCATAATTTACCTGTTTCTCATACACTGGAACATTTTGTACATTTCCCATCATCATGTAAGATGTCCTTTCAGTAACCAGTCAGAATCTGCAGAATTCTAGCTTATTAGCCTCACAGCCAGGAGCTAATCAGGCTTCTTCATTTGCTCAATCCAATTTAGAGTCTGAGAGAACGTCTTCTGCTTTACCTGCCTTCTCCCTTGTTCTTTTCAGTTTTAATTTATTTCATTGTCCATGGCTTTTGGAAGTCTTTTCTGTTGAACTCTTGGGCTATGTCCAAACACAAACTCACACACACACCTGCTTACACACACACACACACACACACACACACACACACACACACACAAAATGTGGTTTGAAAATTTTGACTTAATTGGCCACTATTTTAAACACTTAGTTGATTCTGTAAAAAAAAAAACCCAACTTATTTTTCAGTTATATTTCTAAAGACTACTATAGTACTTTAATGCTTTTAAAGTATATATATGTAGTATATACTATATACCTTTATATAATATATATATATATATACATATACCTTATATACCTTACATTTTGTTGATCCTCAGCAAAAAGTATTATTATATTCATTTTATTGATGAGTAGACTGAGTATGAAGGAATTTAAATGATTTTCTCATAGTCACATATCTAGTTAGTATTAGAAGGATTTAAACCCAGGTTCTCTTCATTCTAATCCCAGTATTTCATATAGTATACCATAATGCCTTAATTCCATTGCAAGAGCTGATTTAGGATCGGAGATCAAGCAATTGGTTTGGAGTCAGAGGACCTAGGCAACAATCATGACTGTGCCTCTATGGCTTTAGGCTGGTAACTTCATCCTTTGTACCTCAGTTTTCTAAGGTTTGAAATGAATGATTTAAGAAAGTAGAGTGCCAATTGGGAGTCAAAGATCTTGTACTCAAATCCTGCCTCTGACACTTATTTGTATGACAGTGAGAAAGTACTTAGACTTATTAGATCTTGGCTTCTTCATTGATACACTGAGGGAGTTAGTTGAATTTGATGACTTCCAAGGTCCTTGATGATTTCTAAAGTTCCCTGCAGCTTTATCTAGTGATTTGTCTCAAATAATTTTTTTCCTTCTAATTTCTTCTTTCTTCTATCTCTCTTATGTTCCAAACCAAATGAAATGTTTCCCTTAATAGAGACCTATCTGATGGTGGAGCAGGTTGAAGGTACACCAAGAATATCCTGTTTGTAGTCTCTTGCCTCCATTGAGGAAAATAGCTCAAGTCTTTTGGGATGTGAAGTAGTAAAATGATTCCACCCAGGTCTAAGAAGGTTAAAGAAACAACAGTATAGATGCTTACACATTAAGTATCTGTTGGCTGTTGTATACAGCTTTGAAATGTTCCAAGGCTGACATGGCTAAGGTTAATGAAGCAATTAATTTTATACAGGATAACTGGCACATAGACTGCTTTACTTTACTATATAAACATAATCAGAGACATTCTATAGTCTCTTCATCTTTAAATTAGTTTTTCACAGTTATTAATCACTATCTGGTAACAGCTAAAACAACTGCCTTTGGAGATGCCATAAATCTGTGAATTGAGTCCAAATAAATGGAGGTGTTGGTCATATAGCCATTTCAATCTTCCTATCCTTCTTACAAACATACACATACTCAGAATTTTTTGAAGAATATTTAGCATATAACATTTATAGATCCTATAATAGTACAGTAACACCATCTGTTATGATTGTGAAATGAGGTTTTCTGAATGACAAAATTTTCTCCATAACTGAAGGTTAATGATTTAACCTTTTTTAACTTCTTTTTTGATAGAAATCTTTTTAAAATGTATAATACATTTCCCTGCCTTAGTAGACAAAGAATCCTAAGTAAATAAAATAGGTGAAGATGTTAATGGTCATTATAGATAGTTACTATTCCAGAGTCAAAATGTCATTAGTTTGGGATTTTGGAATCTCTGTTTATCTTAGAATATATCTTAGAGTTTGCCTTTTTTGAATGTTATTTTTCTTTAATTACATGCAAAGATAGTTTTCAACATTTGTATTTTTCTAAGCTTTTGAGTTCCATATTTTTCTACCTCCATCCTTACCTGCCCCCTACCCTATGATAGCAAATAATTTGATATAAGTTATACATATATAATCTTGCTTAACATCTTTCCATATTGGTTCTTGTCCTCCATTATCAAAGAAGACCAAAATGACATCACTATGTTTGAGACAAATTAGAATGTATTCTGTTGTGGCTGATCAGATCAATATGAGCTCCAAGTGCTCTACTATAGGTCGGGCACAAATAGATCATGTGAATTTCTTGGGTGCTTACTCTAAACTTATGTATCTAACATTTCCTTTGAGCTGTTTCAATTCTGCCATGTTCATAGAGCACAGCACCCTAAATGACAAGGGCATGCCATGCTGTGTGGTTCTGTGCCAGTGTCTCCTATGCTGTACAATCAATTCTAAAGTTTTTAAGAGGTTCTTCAGAGTGTCCCTATATTGTTTCTTCTGACCTCCCTATATGCACTTGCTCTGTGTGAGTTCTCCATAAAATAATCTTTTTGGCAAGCTTATGCCTGTACTTTTTGCAGTAATGTTGGAATGCTGATGTCTTCTCCTGTCAGGTGATCTTCAGAATCTTCCAAGGCAATTTAAATGGAAATGACTCAATTTTCAGACATAGCACTAGTGGACTGTCCAGGTATCACAGGCATGCAACAATGAGGTCAGCACAATGACTCTGTGGACCTTCAGTTTGGTAGTCAGTCTAATATCTCTTCTCTCCTAGCTTTCTTTCAGAGCCTCACAAATAGTAAGTTAGCTCTGGCAGTGCAAGTGTCAACTTCATTGTCAATGCATACCTTCCTGGATAGGATACAACCAAGGTAAGTGAACTTGTCCACAGTACTCAAAACTTCTCCCTTTGCTTTAATTGATAGTTTTACATATGGATAGTGTGGTGCTGGATGAGTATTCTAGGTATTGTAAGATCAAAATTAGCACAAGCAGCAGAGAATTGATCCATACTTTGTTGCATCTCAGCTTCAGGCTGTATCGAGTGGACAATCATCTACAAACAGAAGTTCATGTATCATCATTCCCTCCACTTTGGTCTTGGCTTGTTGCCTTTTCAAGTTGAAGAATTTATCAGCAGTGCTGATCTTGATGCCATGTTCATCCTCAGTGAAGGCATTTGATACAAATATTGTATACAGACCTCTATTCTGTTCCTGGCATTTTCCCTGAAGTTGCTGGGCAGCAAACATCATATTGACAGTTTCTTGACCTTTCTGAAGCTGCACTGGCTCTCAGGGAGATGACCATATTTAACATGAAGGATCAGTCTATTAAAAGGACTCTGGCAAGAATTTTATCAGTGATGACTAAAAGAGAAATAGCCCTGTGATTGTCTCAGGAAAGTCTATTCCCTTATACATGCTTAAATTGGATTTAAGTGAGGTAGAGTTGCATGAAGTCATTGATTGACCTCACTCTCTCTTTCAATGTCATCATGACCCAGTGGCAAGAAAGAATCAAGGCTCTAGATGCAGTAGATGACCTTGGCATCTTCATTGTCTAACCAAACTTTAAGTGCACCTGCTTTAGCTACCTTCCTGGTTGTTGGAAGTGTTCTCATCTGCCCATATCGCCAGTGGAAGACTTCACATGCTTGGGATAGTCACCAATAGGTTTGAGACCCTTCAGTTACCCTTAACCTGATTTAGGTCACCAGTTGAAATGGTTTACTGAGATGTGGCCACTGTGCATGATACAGTTTCTTGGAGTCACAGATGAGGGTTAGGTGGCTCAGGTAGGCATTAGAGGTGGAAAGTAACCCTGAAAAGGCCTCTGTATCCCTCACACTAGAGGTACTAGTCTTCCTTGAACACATCCTACATTATTTCATTTCCATATTAGTCATAGTATGAAAGAAGAATTAGAACTAAAGTGAAAAAAGCCATGAGAAAGGAAAAAATAAAACAAATTTCAGAAAAAGTGAAAATAGGATATTTTGGTTTGCATTCAGACTCCATAGTTTTTTCTCTGGATGTAGATAGCATTTTCTATCACATCTTTTAAAATTGTCCTTGATCATGGAACTGCTGAAAGGAACTAAGTTCATAATAGTTGATCATCACTCAATATTGCTGTTAAGGTGTACAGTGGTTCTCATTACTTTACTATCAGTTCATGCGAGACTTTCCAGGTTTTTCTGAAATCTGCCACTCATGATTTCTTACAGTTAGAATTTACTTCATGAACAAATTCCTGATATAAATTTTATGTTCTGACATTAGATTTTTTTCCTCATAAAAGTAGAGTATAGAGTTGTAAAACTTTTTAAGTAGTGTTACTGGAATATTTTGCTGCAAAATTAGTTAGTGAATCAAAACCAAAGCAGTTTTGTACTACCTTGTTGTCTTATCTTCAATAACATCATAGTCTTTGCTTTCCTAATTGACATTCTTTGAATTTTTATCCACATTTTAAACATTCTCATTTCCTAATATTATATAAAGGATAGAGGGCTGGATTTATAGTCAGGAAAATCTGGGTTCAGATCTTTCTTTTGACACTTATAAAGCTGTGTTATAATCTGAGCAAGTCCTATAGTCTCAGAAGCCTCAGTTTCTCATATAGAAAACAGATAGTTGGAGCTAGAAAGTCAGTTTAACCTTAAAACTATAATTTATAATGTTACTCTTTAACTCATTTATTTTGACTCAGGAATTCTTAAACTTTTTTGTATTTGAAACCTATTTTTGCAGTCTGATGAAACCTATGCATTCCTTCTCAGAAAAAAAGCCTAAAATAAATATTCAGGAGCCCAAATGAAATCGATTATAATAAAATATATTGAAACAATGACCAAAATATTTAAAAAATTCATATACTCCTGGGTAAGAACCCTGTAGTTGAAGTCAAGTGTTGTTATCATTTAGATCATTGCCACTATATCCCATTAAAAGAAGACAGGGGTAGGAGAAAAGCATTTATTAAATCCTATCATGTTCCAGGCACTGTTCTAATCAATATATATATATATATATATATATATATATATATATATATATATATAATTTGATTTCACAATAACCTTGTGAGGCTTTATTATTTCCCTAATTTACAATTGAGGGAATTGAGGCAGTTGTTCTTCAGGTATTTCAATTGTGTCCAACTCTCTGTGACTCCATTTGGAATTTTTCTTGACAAAGATATTGTAATAGTTTGCTATTTTCTTTTCCAGATCATTAGATGAGGAAACTGAAGCAAGCAAGGATAATTGATTTACCCAGGGTCCCACAGTTAGTATATGTCTGAGACTGGATTTGAATTCAGGTCTTCTTGACTTCAGCAAGCTACTCAATTATCCATTAGCAAATGGAGGTCAAATGACTTGCCTGGGGTCGCATAGGTAATTAGTGTCAGAGTTAGGCTTGAACCCAGGTTTTCCTGGCTTTAAACATAGCATTCCATCTACTGTACTACCTAGATGCCATTAAAGTCAGATCACTTTTTCTGTTATTTCAAATAAAGGCATTAGTGCTTCATGCTTTTATTTGTTAACTGTAGATTCACTGCAGTCTCAGATACTTGAGACTGCCCAGCTTATGTAACTGAGATTCTACTATGTTCAGAAAGGCCTTGAAAGATTGGTTCAATTTTGTTGTATAGTCAAATCACTACATAACTCTAATTATCTGGAAATGATCACTCTTGGCCTCCACTCCAAAGGTACATTTTGTGACTAGATGAAATGATGTTTTCATAGGATTTTTTTAGCTTTGACAACCATTTTTAAGTAAAAACAGGGTTGAAGACAAAGGGGGAATCTGGAAAGGGAGAGACATATTGATTTATCAAATGATGGCAGAATTGGAAATAGCACAGAATTCTCTGTCTCTGTGGTTCCAATACCACCTTTCTTTCATATTGATGTCAAGGTCTATTAATCAGATTAGAGGATAGAGTATAGGAGTCCTTGACTCCATTTTCTTCTTCTTCTTCTTTGTTTTCTCACTGCCTCTTTTGCCTTTTTCTCACATCTACTTGGTTATTTGCATGGTCTTTGTCCCATATTGGCATGGTCTTTGTCCCATATTACTATAGCTAATCATGAGCTGGCTGCATTGTCTGTAGTCTCTGGGCAAAGTTGCTTATTGATAAGGGATGTAGAATTCAGAGTTTTTTGGGTTTTTTTTTCTTGTTACCATCTGCATGAATCAAATCTCAATTAGAACATTCTAGTGACCTTATTTTTCTCCATGAGATGGTAAGTTAGGAAATTTTGCCTGTTTTGGAAATAGTCCAGCATGGAGGCTACATATCAAAACAGATGCAATGCTGGCAAAATAATTCTTCCATCAAAGTAGTTCTAATTTTGGAGAAGTACCACATAGGTCTTACATTAAAATATATTCCTAACATTTCATTCATTTTAAAAAAAAGTAATTTTTAAAAAAAAAAAATAGGTACCAAATTGACCTATTTTTATCAAAGAATACACCTTTCTTCATTAGAATGAATCATCTGGAAAGGTCGCCTGGGTGGATTTTTGTCCAATTTTCTGAAAAATTCACTGCTGGGCTGAGGAAAAGACTGATAAATAAAAAGTAATTTGTTCACAAAATTTATAAGCTGCTAGAAATGAAGGCCTCTGCTGAAAATGCCAACTCAGCTGTAAGTCAGAGATAGTCATCAAAATAGCAAATACACAGGCACATTTATGGTAAAAAATAAATCAAATTGCAAGGCTTGGTGTGAACAATATGGAAAAACAACCAAGTGAAGAAATGTCAAATGAAGGGTTATCTTTACTTGTGAAGAATGTATTCCAGTCATAAATCCAGCCCAGATAACAGAATGCCCTACAGTCAAAGGAGATCTTGCTTCTCCAGCTGCCCCAAACAGGTTTGTGCTAAGAGACAAGTTTTCTCAGGGGACTATGCTAATGGCTGTGCGTTTATCATTGGAGACTGCCTGAATTCAGATCTGCCTGAGATTGGGGTGACTATACTGCCAAACCACAAAAATAATTCTTGACTTGCTCCTGTGCTAATGCTAACCTCTAATTCAATCTCTTCCCCCATCACAGAATAACAGATTTTGAGAGTTGGGAAGGACCTTAACATCCAGTAATAATGATCTCTTATTGATGGGATTCTCTCCATCAATACATGTTGGAAATTGCCCTATACCTGATGACTTTAGAAAAGGGCCACTGAAAAATGACTTGCCTCCCTCACATAGTGGGTATCAGAATCAGCTCTTGAACCCAGGTCTTCCAGATATGGAAAAGAGCTCTTTATCCATTATGCCAAATTTCTTTTCATACTAGCACTCTGAATCTTTAAAATTTGTTACTCTGGGCACTAGCTCCTTTATTTGCCACACTATTATTAGTCTTTGTCATGAGTTTGTTCAAAACCAAACCAAACCAAACCCTGAGGATATGGTCAAGGGCGTCTTTTTCTTTCCCATGTGGAATTTTCCAGTTCTCACTCAAAGACATGATTTTATTTCTGATTTGAAAATGGTACCTCCACAGGATTCTAAGGACAAAAATGTAAGCGTATCATCATGAATACAGTGTCACGACCAGTGCATTCCCTAGAGTCATTCATTCCCTTGTGCCCATAAATGGAAGGCATTGGATCAGAAAAGAAAGGGGACTTGTTATATTAAACTTTGGATAGTTACTTCAATTTCTAGGTGGCTCTAACAAGCCATTGAAACAAGCCTTTAAGTCAGCCAAACCACTGACTGATTCAGCTAAACAGCTAGTCAATTTGATGGAAAAGTCAAACTAATTTTTTTTTAGTTGAATTTAACCAGTGAAAAGAGAGTACTACACAGTCTTCTGTTGAGAGAGCCTTAAAGGGTTGACTCATTCCAAAGTTGGATTCTTTGTGGTTCCTGTATGTCAGATTCCATTAGTATAGTTCCTGTTTCTTGGTTCCCAACTCATCGTATAGGATGAAAATTTGTGGTTGATTATTTACTCTGAGTGAATTTTACTCCTAGATCTCCAGGCAAAAGTATCACAATCAGCAAATTTCTAGCAGAAATAACCTCTCTTCTGTATTAGCTTTCATTTACAATACAGAGATTACCTGGAGGTAGAATTTGCATCTTTAATGAAATCAAAATTTTGCAATATATCAGCTTGTTTCCTGCTCCCCCTTTTCATTCTCCTATTATAGCCCAGATTTAAATATTATAGCTATACTGTTCTAGCACTTGATCTTCAGGAAACAGACCAATAACTACTATAATTCAGTTCAGTTCAGTTTAATTCAATTCAATTAGATTTGTTTTGATTCAGTTCTACTCAAATCGGTAAATTTTCTTGAGTCTTATTTCAAAAGGCACTGTGATTCATTTAAGGGTGGGGGTAGATAGTGCACAAAGTTGAAATGAACTTTTCTTCTGCCCTCAAGTTGCTTAATAAGATTCAGTTCAATTTAATGAACATCACTTTGAGTAAGACACTATAGTAGTTACTGGGAATTCAAAGAGAAAATGAAAAAACAATTCCTGTCCTAGGGGATTTTACTGAGGAAACATCACCTTTTACACAAATTTTACTGGTCTTATCCAACAGGTACACAGATAAGCAAATAACAATATAGAAAATGAAATGGTTTAGTTGAATGAAGTAGTCTATGTATATTAGTTTCTGAGAATACCCTGAAAAGAGTCATTCATTGAATATTTATTGAGTTTACTTTTGTATGAGACATTATCTTGATAATAGATATTGTATGCTGTTTGGAATGTGAACTACCACAAAATCCTGCTTCTTTTACATTTTGGTTGTTCTTGTCTATAAAATGAGAATCCTAAAAGCATTGACTTCCCAAGGGTATTGTGAGAATCAAGTAGGATAATATTTGTAAAGTGCCTGGCACATAATAAGCTCTTAATAAAAGCTTTTTTTCTTCCTTCCTTCAGCTTCCTAAACTCATAAGCCTATGGGGTTCCTTGAATGGAAGCTATGCTACTATTGAGACTAACATTTGGGCTAATGAGACAATTTAGGATGGATAACCATCTCAAAGCAAATAGTGAGTTTCTATGGTGGCAAAGTCATGTAGCAAAGAAAGTAATGTCTTTGAAGTCAGATCACTTGGACTTGAACCCTCCCTTTGTTACTTCCTACCTATGTGCCCTTGGGAAGTCACTTAAGGTTCCTAAAATTCAGCTTCTGTAATAGTTGTAGTAATAGTAGTGGTAGTAGTGGTAGTAGTGATAGTGATGGTGGTGGTGGTAGTAGTAGTAGTAGTAGTAGTAGTAGTAGTAGTAGTAATGACAGTGGCAGTCAGTGGTGGTGGTGGTGGGAGGAGAAGGAAGAAGAGGAGTGGTAGCAGTAGTAGTAGCAGCAGCAGTAGTGGTGGTGGTGGTGGCAGTGATGGTAGGAGTAGGAGGAGGATGAAGAGGAGGGGGAGTAATGCTAATAGTGATAGTAGCAGTAATAGTGGTAGTAATAATGGTGCTGGTGGTGGTAGTAATGATAGTAATAAGAGGAAGTGAAGGAGAAAGAAGAGGAAGTAGTAATGGTAGTGATGATGGAAGTAGTAGTAGTAGTAGTAGTAGTAGTAGTAGTAGTAGTAGTAATAGTAGTAGTAGTGATCATAATAGAAATAATAAGCAGCACTTAAATAATGTGTTAAGGTTTTTACAGAGTTTTATTTACATTATCTTATTTGATTCTGTAAAATGGAACGGTAATTCCTAGTTTGAAATCATATGACTCTTTTAGCAAACTTTATATTATGCACAAAGAAACATTTACAACAAGAGCAACATTCACATTTTGTTCTTACCCCATCTGAATGAAGTCTATTGATGTTATTTTTCAGGGCACATATATTTTCTTTCAAAATACATAAAATTGTTTTCATTATCTTAGAGATATGGCTTATATTCTGATAGGATCTATATACAAACCAGGATGAGAATTACAATGTAGGGTCCTGACTTGGGCAGAAGCTTAGTTCAATCCTTGCTCTTTGGAATGGGGAAACTCAAAATATTCCTAACATTTATAGCTGAGCTGGCAAGTGGTTCACTGCTCTTCTGCTTTGAAGAATTGTATGATTGGAGAATTGGAGCTGCCAAATGATACAAGTAAGGACCCATGCTTAAAACTACATTCTCCAAATTCCATAAATTAGTTATTTATTTAAGTTAGCAAGTTCTTAATTTCTGTGATTCTATGATAGTAAGGAAGAGATTGAATTTGAGGAGAATGAGGGACAGGAGCAGGTCAAAGTTTATTTGTGAAGTTTAGCAGCATAGTCACTGATTGTTGGGAGACCTGGTGCTTAATACAGTGCTGGAACATAATAGGCACTTATTAAATGTTCATTGATTGATTGTTTTTATTCCTCTTATTTTCATTTGTGTGCTCTGCTGATTGTCCTCCCACCATTAACAATGATTAGAGGAATTATGGTCTCTTTGTGTGTGTTGTGTGTGTGTGTGTGTGTGTGTGTGTGTGTGTGTGTGTGTGTTCTTTCAGTGTCATGCTTGTCTTTGGATGTAATGATTGCTGTCTAGGAACAGAGAATGTTCATAAATGGTTAGAAGTGAAGGGAAAGGAAGAGGTTGTGATAAAAGATGGCCTAAGATATGTCTCAGCTTTCTATAGATTATAAACTTCTTGAGGGCAAGGGACTTTTATTCACATAATCTAGCACCATGGCTGGTAGATAGTTCCTCTTAATCAATGTTTATTTGTTGATTAACTTGGTTACTAGACAGTAGCTCTCAGAATTCTTGGAATCTTGACTTGTCAGTCAACCATTCATGATACCATGAGATTCAATCTAATAGTCAGATGTTTTCCTATTTTTTCAGTGATTTGAAATATTAAAATTAAAATAGATTTTCAACTTCAAAATAGTTAGTAATTTATTATAAGGAATCATTATCACCTTGCTTAGAGATGGACATTTCTTATGGAAACTACTATCTGAGTCACAGATTAGTATGTTTTGTATACTTCATGTTTGTTGAATTAAATTGTGAATCTAGATCTATGGTGCTAGATAAGAATATGCCCAACACAGGTAGTATCTTCTATTTTTCCTTTTTTAAAAAAATTACTTTATTCTGAATTTAAGAAATGAGACAACCATTTCTGTAACATAGGCTGTTTGTGTCCCTTATAGTGATAGGTAATTCAGACAACAGAGTGAGGTCTGGTATAATTTTATAGTAGTTTGACTGTTTGAACCCACAGATGTTACATAAATACACATCATCCTTGGATGAACCTGGGATTTATAGCACTTTACTTGAGATATTTGCTGCCAAAATCATAAAAACATGGTATCTTGGCAGCTTACCATGACATGTTGGGAAGTTAGTATCTTCATTTTTGAGTACTGTATCACATCTTCATTTTTTTAAATTGACTCTACCCAGGGCAGACTGAAAAATGAATTACCAATACTGGTATAGAGCTTTGGGAGGCAGCTGTGGTGTTATGGATTGCTTCTTGATACATCTGGCCAGGAATCCTGAGCAAACTTCTTTAACTCCTCAGAGGGACAAGTGACTTTCTATAGTTACTAGTTGCAGTGTAGGTTCTAATAGCAGAGTGACTCCCTTTCCCTGGGAGTTGTCCATGACAAGGAAATCACTGATCCTTCCTTAGAATTTATTAAAAATACTTTAATTCCCCCAATTCATTCATTAATTATCAAATACTTTATTCTCTATACATCTGACTAGAGGAGTACCTGTGACTAATTCCTCCTTTTCCAGAAAAAGAAATGAGAAATGTATTCCCTCCCCCAATAATTGCCCTTCTATTTATGAACAATGGAAGAGGGAAAATAAGAACAAATGGAAGAAATGAAAGGCTAAATCCAACCTGACTTGACACTTTGTCCAGTTAATGAACCCCACAACAGAACGGCATTATTTGTGCCACTGTTTTTAATGATGGAATAACTCAATATGTGCACTCATTCAAGACATTTATAGATTATTAATTACCCACACACAGTGTTCAAGCTATGAATGTAATTATCTCTGTTGCCAGCTGAGAATCCTGCAGAGCCTCTCTATCTTTCTAGCATAAGATCAAGGTTCTCTTTCCTTGACCCTCTGGGTCCCCTAGTCTGTGAACCCCAAAATAACACAATCTTTTACTGAATAAAGACTTCCCTAGGTTATCTGTGTGGTTTAGTCTGGCAGATGCATTATGCTAAATGTATGTTTTCCAGTATTACTGAGGGTGTTGATATATGATGATTATGACATATGAATAATACTATGGGGAACAGAGACCACATATGCTGAATCTGATGTAGGGGAATTATGTCTGATTATGTCTATTGGTTTATTTCTGTGACTCAAGGGACCCAGTCACTACCTCTGTCTCAGAATGCATGCTCAGAAACAGAATATTAATTTAATGAAATGTTTTCTGATCCTTTCACATAAGATGGGAAATAGATCACTTGAGCAATCATTTTTATGTTGGAAGACAAAAAAGACAAAAGTGTTTGTGAACCAGAATGGAGAAAGAATTTTTATAGCAAAGACTCCCAAGAGAGAAAATTATTTCTTGCCCCTGAACTTTAGAAGTGATACCTAAGATGGGAGGGAGGTGAGGAGAGAGCGGAGTCTGACCTGGGAAAGGCTAACCTCAACCTCAGAATCCCAGAATTGAAAGAGATGGAAATTCATCTCATGTAACCCATACTTAAACAGTATAACACTCCTTGACAACATTTTTACAGCATTTCTCCCCTGTCCCCCACCCTCACCCTATTGCTCCTTATCCAAATGACTAACCAGCTTTGACCTGGAGTGTTATTCTGAGATGAACTCACTGGGCAACCCAGTCTACTTTTGGTTAGTTTTGATTTTAGCATCATCAAATTTAGCAACATCAAGTTAAGTCAATTCATCAAGCATTTATTATGTGCTCACTGTGAGCTTACTGGCTCTAGCTGTGCTATCAACTAGAGATACAAAGAAAGGCAATGAAATTGAGACTAAATTTTGTTTCAATTTCTGTCCATTGCCTTTGTCTTTCACATGACTCCCTATCAAACAATTGAAAACAGCTATCATGCTTTATTTATTCCAAGTATGTTATTCTTCAGCCATGTATCATCCAGTATGGTATTAAAAGATGTAAATCTTTCACTATATTTTGGGTTAATGCTCCTTTAAGACAGGAACTCTTTTGCCTTTCTTTGTATTCCTAGTCCTAACTTTATGCTTTTTGTCTTAGTACATTTATCCTATACCCAGAAAGGCAAAATAATCCAGGGGGTAATTGTTGAACTCTTCTCTTTTGGGTCCATGAATATGTTTGAGATCTCTCCTTCCAGATAGGTGGGCAGGAGCAAAGTCTCTTACTGTTTTCTTTCTCCAGTCATGAGTATGTCCAGGCTGAATGAGAGCTGCATGTTGGCCATCCAGCAGTCAAAAATGAGTTTGGTTATATTCTTCCAAGAAGTCATAGTTAAGTCTTTGCCAAGGAGCACACAACAGCCCATAAAAGAAAGACAGTACTTGCCCTCATACCTCTAATACCTCTTTGGTAATACCTCTTTGTAGGGGTTCTGGGCCAGTTAATATGATGTAGCCACGCTCGGAAAAGAACAGAATTCATATTCCCATCACTCCATGTATCTATCTGACCTTTTTAAACTTATTTAATCTCTGGGCTTCAATTTCTTCATCTGTAAAATGATTCCCTAGTTGTAGGATCCATGGGCAATAAAAGAAAACTTGTTTATCCTTCTTTAAGGATTTATTCTGGAATAGACCATGTCATTAGTCTTGTATAGGCAAGGATACATGTCAACAGAGAAGGGTGAAATAAGGGTGAAGTATGAATGACCAACTACATTAGGTAATGGCACTGAGGAAATCTAGCCAATAAAAATGCATCCCAGCCAGCTGCCAGAGGAAGACATATAGGTCTGATCTCATCGGGATTCCATATTAAAAAAAATCTCCATTTGCATTAGGAAAATACTGCTATAGATCTTTAATGAGCTCCCTAGGTGAATCAGTGTTTTACAGGACCTGCTTTGACTTTCAGAATATCTGGTGAGTGCCCTAATTGATTGCAGGGGTCTTTAAGTAGCATTGATTTTTGCCTCTGCAACATTCCAGTGATGAGCTCATTGCATCTTATCATGCTGTTGAGAAATCCTTGTTAAAGCAGTCGAGATGATAGGCGCATCTTGTTTTTGACTTTCCATGATGAAAATGTCAAGTTGAGGTAGACTGAGACTAATGTTGTATATATAGTAAGAGGCAGATAGGGTAGAATGAGAAGTGTAGGAGCTTTTGAGGTCAGAGGATGTAGGTTTAAATCCTTTCTCTTCTAGTTGTTTCCTGTGTGACCTTGGGGGAAGACATTCTTTTTCTCTGGCTCTTACTGTCTTCATCTATAAAGTCATTGTGCTGGATGAATTATGTGAAAACTCTTTCTTGTATGCTAGAAATAACTTTTTCCCTAGAAAGTCCTATTATGAGACAATGGGGTACAGGGCTAACTTTCCTGTTGAATGTATAATAATGAGTTTGATTTTGCCATTTAACAGCACCTAATACTTATGTGACTAAACTTTTCTGGGCCTTGGTTCCTCAGTTATAAAATGGGGGGGGTAGGACAAAATTTGGATCTATGATCCTGTGATTTCTAAAATTCTTTCCAGTTCTGACTATGATCTGAGCCATCAGAAGTTTTAGAGTGATTCCATCTTAGAGAAGGAACCTGATTCTGCCTGTGAGAATTAGTTTCAGGTTCATTGACTGATGGGTGAATTTGAATATATTTAAAAGGAATGGCAAGTTGCACATAGTAGATTTGCAGTCTTGTGTGCAATCATCTTTTAAAAAATTATATTATGGAAATGCTTGTTTTACTCCATAAATTAAAAATAAAATAAAATTTAAAAATAATTACTTGGGACCTGGATATAATCACACAGCAGCAGACAACACAAAGCAGTAGGCATTCCTGCCATTTTATTGCAATTATGATTTTTTTTCCTCCTTGAGATATCATTGAGACCATTGAATCAATTTTTGGGAAAGCAGATTCAAAGAGGAGTGATATAATACTTTTTCATAAGTGATAGCCCTAATCTTCCATTTTGACCAATGTTACATGGGCAGAAAGGAAAGAAAACAGTCCAACTTTACTTCTACCTGCAACAAGTTTGTTTGCACCAATAACTTTGTTTCAGCTAGAATGTTAACTATGTCAACAGAAGGAAGCCTGAGGGTTTCAACAATGGTCTTTTGGATTTCTACAGTTCCCACCTATTGATCAGCAGCTGCCAGAAGCTTTAATCCAATTAGAGTCAGTAAAACTGGTTTCCATCTCTGGCGCCTGACTCAGGTTTCAGAGTAAGGAGGGAAAAAGTATGACATCACCCCTGCTTGCATCTGTGTTGGGTGGTTAATGAAATTACGTGATATATTTGAGGACCATTAAAGTCAATGTTGATCCTTATTATTATTAAGAGTACTTTCAAATTTACTGCACCACATGGCAGGCTTGAGAGCATCATTTTTCAAAGGTATATGCATTGCATTGGATTTTTAGTGAACATTTTTTTGGGACATGGAAGCTACCAGTAGCACAGAAAATCAATTTTCAAATATGTGGGAGAAAAGGTAGATGGTAGTTCCTTTGCTGTAGGAATGCAAAAATCCTGAAATCTTGTAACGAAGAGTCTAATAGTGACCTTGGGATGAGAATACATGAAAAAAATAATTTTATTGTTGTTGTTGAGAATATGGGATGCTACTGTCGCTACCCTTATGATTGTCAAATGTGTGGCATATGTATGTGTATGTATGTATGTTTGTATGTGTGTGTGTGTGTGTGTGTGTGTGTGTGTGTGTGTGTTTAAGTGATCAGGGGCTACAGTATCAGAATGGCAACAACTAAAGTTAATTAATTATTAGATATGGCCTTTTCTCTCTAGTGACTTCAATTAAGCACAGGTAGCAATGATGAAGAGATAAAATTAATCAATTAAAAATTAATAAACATTCAACCAATGCATTTAAATTAAAATAATACCTTGGGGCAGCTAGGTGGAAAAGTGTATAAAGCACAGACCTTGGAGTCAAAAGGACCTGAGTTCAAATCCAACCTCAGAAACTTAATGCATGCTTAGCTGTATTACCTTAGACTAGTCACTTAACCTCATTGCCTTGCAAAAACCAAAGCAAAATTATACCTTTAAATCAATAAAATATACATATTTTGTGCCAGCAAAAAAAATAAAAAGATGAACATAAAAGAAGACTCGGTGGGATTTTATGTGAAGGAAGGATGAAGATTTTTGGCCAGGTGGTTGAATAGTCATGGCTGAACTCAGCTCTCCTTTCTTCACCTCAAACAACAGTAAATGCAGCAAATACAGTAAAATAAAAAGAATGGCAAAGTAAGGGAATCCTCCTGAAGAAAATGTTGCAGAGCACCCAGTCTGAGTGAAAGACCAAAAAGAGTCCCTTATATGAATGTCACTATATAGTAATGTCACTATATGTAATGTCACTATATGTAATGTCACTATATAGTAATGAATAAAAGAATGAAAAAGTAATGAAAAAAACAAGTAGACTTCAAGAAATTCGGTTGAAAGAACCAGCATAAGAACCTCTAGCATAGGTTAAAATATTATTATTTTAAAAATTATGGAAAGAGACAAAAAAAGGAATTTAAAATTCTTAAAGATGAATCTAAAAGATACAATGGAAAATTGATAACTTAGTTCAGAAAGTGAAAAAATCTTTATAAAGTAGTTGTCACCTAAAAAAAAGAATGGCAGAGACAATACAAAAACATTGAGATATAGTAGTGCACTAGTGCAAAAAAAATCTTTAAAATTGGAAGAACAAAAGGTTTTGACAAATGAAAACAGTTGTTCTTGAAGACAGAGCATGGCAAGACAAAAAAACAGAATTATTGAACTCTATGGGAAAAAATGATGAAACAAATTGTAGGAAATTTTGAAAGAAAATTGTCTAGAAGCATTGGAAAAGGGAACAAAGTTCAGAATGAGAGAATTCACAAAGCATAGGAATTCTAGGTTTACATTATCCAGAAATGTAGCTACTAAGTTCTATAGCTTCAGTTTTAAAGAAAGAATTTTACAATTAAATTTGAAGAGACATTTTATAAATTGGGGAAGACTGATTCAAATTTAGCACTCTCAAATATGATAAATAGCAAAACTAAAATAACATATACTGAAAAACTGAGCATATATAACAAAATGGACCTTCAACTAGTGTTGACATTGAATAAATACAAATTAATATAATTTTTTATGATAACAAATATTTTATTTTAGCTTCTTTTGGCCCCTGATTTTTCTGCTCAACAGTAATTAAGATCACCCAACTTTTATGAATACTTGGGGCAGAGCTCCCAGCACTGAGATGTAGTTCACAAATCAATATAGATTAGACTTGGAACATCCCCCCCCCTCCAGAGTCATTTTTATACAGAATTTTGAAGCCATTCAAGGAAATACATTGTATGTACACTGAAATCTGGCATGGGATAAGTTGGGACCCACTGCATCTGAAACTTTGGCCTGTGAAAGAAAACCAGAGATCAGTCAAAACCCACCCATGCTCAGTTAGTCCTCTATGTCACTACACTTAGAATACAGTAAAACTAATGTTGGCAACTGAATAAATATAGATTAATATAACTTTCTTTGCATATCAGGTAATTTTGTCCATATTTTCAAATAATAACAATAACAACAACCACAAAGGTGTATACAATAGGGCAAGGCTGCTACCTATAAAATGTTTTTAATATCAAGCATTTTTTAATTCCAATGTCATATATAAACCATAGTAAAAGTTGAACTTTAGATGAGCCTGTGTGCATGTAGTTTCCAGAAATAATCTGTATTTGTAAACAGAAAAAGTTAAATAGGATTTTTTAAGATTTTTGCAAGTCAATGGGGTTAAGTGACTTGCCCAAGGCTACACAGCTAGGTAATTATTAACTGTCTGAGGCTGGATTTGAACTCAGGTCCTCCCGACTCCAGGGCCAGTGCTCTATCAACTGCGCCACCTAGATGCCCCAGAACATTTTTTTTTAAAACAAGTTCATTAGGACTTGGGGCCAGTGGTATAGAATTAACACATCGAATTAACATGCATTTCTACATGCAATATTACAGCCAGCCTAGTGAAGAAGCAGGAACAGGACTATCAAGGTCTACAGAATGGCACTACCTATCAGGGAGGCTGTGACCCCCATCAAGCTGTTGCTAAGAAGGGGGAGAAGAAAAAGTCAAATGCAACTTAATGGTGCTGTGTATGATACTTCTCCAGGATTCTTCAATGAAAATTCAGGCTTTTAAGTACTTTAACAACAACAATAACTAACATTTACATAGGACCTTAAGGTTTACATATTAAAAAAAAGCTTTACAAAAGTGGTCTCATTTGATCCTCACAACAGTCCAGTGAGGCAAGTACTATTATGATTTCCATTTTATATATGAGGAAACTGAGACTGAGAAAACTTAAGTTACTTGCTTAAGTCATATAGCTAATGAGGGAAAATTTGAAATAAGGGTTTTCTGACTCTGAGGCTTAGAATCTAAGTTCACCTGTCTATCTACTACATCACTTACCTATTTCTATGCAAACATAGCAAGCAAATAAAACTTAATAGAAGTAAACAAATCAAGGAAGCATGAAAAGTCTAGGGCTACATATGGCAAAGTGGAAATAACATGATTGTTCCTTTCAAGTCTTCCCCTATTTGAAGGACATCAAAAGAGTAGGAAAAAAGAGACATTAGTTAATCCCAAGAATTGGTGATCATACAAAAATATCCTAGAGAAGGTGCTAAAAGAGGGGAAGAAGTAAATGAAGACTTTTTGAAATTCTGCCATTCTCATGATAGTGATCTATCTTCAATATACTGAAATAGGTTTCCTTGATTATCTTTTCCCTTTTGCTGGGTTAGTATTTGTACTGCAGTTTGGGGCCTTTCCAGTTGTCCATTCATCAGCTAATCAATATTATATACTGTGCTTAAAAATGAAATAATACCTATTCTCTTTAAAAAATATTTCTAACACTTGAATAAAGTATTTTTAGTTCAAATTCTCTCCCTTCCCTTCCCCTCCCCATACATTGAAAAAACAAAGTAGTGTGATATCAATTATACATGTGAAATTATGCAAAATGTATTTCCATATTAGCCATGTTGTAAAAACAATAGCAAGAAAAAAGTGACCAAATTATGCTTTAGTCTACTCTCAAGAGTTTATCAATTCTCTTTCTGGGGGTGATCATTTTTTTTTAACATGAGATCTTCACAATTGTCTTGAATCATTGTATTGATCAAAGTAGCTAAGGCTTTCACAGTTGATTTTTATTATTACAATATTTCTGTTACTATGTACAATTTCTACTGTTCTTTTCATTTCGCTTTATAGAAGTTCATATAGATCTTTCCAGGTTTTTCTGAAACCATCTAGTTCACCATTTCTTATAGTACAATAGTACTCCATCATGATCATAACTTGTTTAGACCTTCCCCAATTGATGAGTATCCCTTGAATTTTCAATTGCTTCCCATTACAAAATAGGAAGTTTTTTGTACATGCAAGTACAATCCCTGCTGTTAATGAGTTTATATTCCAATAGGAATACAACAGGTTTTTATGAAAATATATATGGCATTAATATAAAGTGAGTAAATACAAATATATACAAAGTAATTAAATGCAAGTTAGTTCAAGAGGAAAGGCTTTAGCAATTGCGGGTATCAGGAAAGGTTTTCTATTGAAGATAATGATTGAAGTGTGTCCTAGAGTAAGAGGGATTCCATTTGGTAAAGGCAAAGAAGGAGTACATTTCAGGCAAATGAAGCATTAATAAATAGGTATGAAGGTGGTAGATGGTACATGAGGAATAAAGAGGATAGTTTGGCTGAATTATAGAGTAAAGGAGGGGGAATAATATCTACTGAGTGGAAATAGACTTTAGGACTTTGTGAAGGACTTTTAAAAGCCAAATAGAATAGTTTAGATTTAATTCTAGATGTGATTAGGAAGCCATCTGAGTTGATTGAGTAGGTAAGTATGGTTGGATATATACTTAAGGAAAACTACTTTGGCAATACTGTATAGGATGGACTGGAGTGGGGAGAGGCATGAAAACAGGGTGGGGCAGATTAATCTGGGCAAGAGAGTATGAAGTAACTGTTTGATGGGAATGGGAAGAAGATTCTGTCAAGGTAGAAATGACAAGATTTGGCAACTGATTTGATAGATATAGTCAGAAAGAGTGAGGAGTTGAGAATAATGCCGAGGTTATGAACCTGGGAGATTGTTCAATCTGGCTAGAGAAGAATGTCCTGAAATTAAAAAATATCTCCTTTCATTTGTGACCCACTCTTGGTCATGGGGCAGCTAGATGGTGCAGTAGATAGAGCACAGGCCCTGAACTAAGGAGGATCTGAATTCAGATTTGACCTTAGATATTACTAGCTGTATGACCTTGGGAACTTCGCTTAACTCTGCTTCAAATACAGGGCTATCTCCAGTAGTCCTGATCCATATTTGGTCAGTGGACCCAGATGACTCTGGAGGAGAAAGTGAAGCTGTTTTAGAACAGCACCCCCTCAACTCAAATCTAATTCATGTTCATATCATGGAATCACCTCCCTGAAGTCATGGTCTTCTTTGAGGAAAAAGGGCAAGCAACAACAACAATTGATTATATACACACATGATTAGTGGCCCAAGCACTCTTCCACATCTTGTCCCATCTCTACCATATATCTGTCAATCAACTTCAGTATATACCAAGGGCTTTAACATGAGATATACCAAGTATATATAAAGTATATATACCAAGTATGTATAAAGGACCCTTGGTATATATATCCATTCTAGTTTCTGAGAGCAAAAGCAGTATATGCAGAAATGACAAGAAACCATTTTCCCCACCCTGGACTAGATATAATGTAAGTTCCTTAAGGGCAGGATTATTTTCACTTTGCCTTTGCAATCCTTGTACTTGGCACATACTCAGCAATGTAGTCAATTCTTCTGAGTAAGTGATTCAGTGATTTGATCTGATTGGTCACAGCAGTTTTAGTTTATGTTTTATCCTTAGGTTGGATAAACAATACTGAAATATTTTCTCAAATGATATCATTGGTCAGCCTAAGATGTTTGTATCTTTTGTTCCACTTTTTCTAGATTAAACTAGTTTATTTTTCTATTATACCCTCACTCTTTTATTGGAATCTTCTTTGTGAGTTCTGATGCCTAGTATCCATGACATGCATTTCTTTTACAACCAGCTTGGCTTTTCCTGGCTGACCTCATAACCAGTCAGAACTGCTACCTACATTTGATTGGTGGAATCCAACTGAGTACTTGTCAGAATATAGATCAGTACCTGTCCATGGCTAATAATGAGTTCTGTGTATACAATCTTAGAATTTTTCAGATACTCCATTCTTTAAGAAGTCCCACAGGTAGATTACATAATAGGTTTCTCTTCCAATGAGTTCCCTATTGTCAGATCCTGTTTTCTAGCTTTTCAAGTATACAACTGATCTAAGGTCAACTAGCAGTTGTATCATTGTGGAGAAGAATGGATCTGATTAGATGAACAAAAAGCAAAACTGGTGCATTTGTGAGGCAACTGACCAAATTTTCAAAGGGTCAATGGCATTTCTTGTCCCAATTATCTCCAGAAGATGCCAGGGGATTTAGACCAGGTTGGACCTTGTGGTTCAACATAAGGAGCCCCAACTGCTTATAATCTATCTTGACCATATATTTGTAGGTGGCATCATTGAGAAGTTTGGCAAGGATGTCGTGGTTGTTCATGACTCCAATAATAGATGCAAAGTCCCAGAAAGTTTCTCAGTTTCCTTATTTGACCTCCATATTTTGACAGAATCTTTCTGGAATCTGACTGGTCAATTGACAGCTTTAGACCAGCTGCCTCTAGATGATTTAATACCCACTCATCATTCTTTTTCAACATGTTTCCAAATGCAGTGAGATCATATGGATAAATCAAAATCTCTTAGTCATTCAAGTTACCCACCACTTTTCCCATGAGCCATTAAAATGTGACGGGGGTCCTGGAAATTCCTTGGGAAATGTGCAAAAACTCAATTGATGAGACTGTGTTTTCCATATCTTTCTTTGTCATGCAGATCTTATAGTTCTTGCTCTACAATTACAATGTGGAATATCCCTGAATGTCCAAAAGATAATCTAGGGCACCCTAGACTTTATGACATAGTATAACCTTAGTTCTTTTGTTCAAGGTTTGATGTTGTACAACCATTCTAATATTGCTATTCTTTTTTTCTGCATCAATATTATAGGTGAGGCATATGGGCTGCCATTGATTTTTTGAAAATAAAACTTTATTTATATCTTTTGTTTTTATATAATCTACATTTCCCAATATAATCTTCCTTCCATTCTCTTCTGGATATTCAGATTGTTAAATTTTCAATGTGAATATTTATATCTCTAATTCTTCTTGTTACTGAAGGAGAGTAGCTATTAAGTAGAGGCAAATTGTATTTAGGAAGGATTTTTAGAGGACGGGATAATATCTCAGAGGCCTGAGATAGTTTCTATCCTTTCCCTTCCCTCAACTCCCCATTTCCTAATACTTGCCTGATGGACTTCATCTCTTGCAAAAGCAATATCAGAGTCTCCTCTTGAGTGCACTTATTGCTCACATACCCCACTTGCCCAAAAGTGTAGCAAAGAATGTAGTCTGTCTCTTCAGATGTACTCTTTCAGTACCATAAATGAAGCAAAGTATCTTTTCTTGGTACTCAGGAGAAAGGTCTCTGAACAATGATTAACCTAATGTGTGCTGGTTTAATAAGTTACACTGTAAAAAAGTGCGCATTACACACTTTTAAGTTTAATCTGAATTATTAATTTTTTTCTTCATTTAAAAAATTCTAGACAATGAGCAAAATACAAATCAAAGGTTGATTTGTGATATGTTGATTTATGAAGAATACTTTTACTGAAAATATAACTACTTGTTATCAGAAATTTGTATGAGCTGGCTCCAATATACTCCTGGATTTAACAAATAGTTTCCTGGCCCAGACTTCTTTGGTGGTGTTCGTCTGTTCTACTTCAACTTCTATTTTGGTCTTAGTGGTCAGATTCTGAGTGGATTATTTGTGGCTCCATAGGAATTATTTTCATAGACTTCCATTACTTTCTGTACATGTATTTTGCTTCTGTATTTTGACTAACTGGCTCCATCTTTAAGGAGCTGGGTCATAGTCTTATTTGGGCAGATGAAGTCATTATAAAAATAATTCATCACCTAGTATTGAATATGCTGGAAGCAAAAGGTGATCAACTGGAGAAGGAAATGGTAAATCACTCCAGTGTATTTAACAAGAAAATCCAATGGACAGTTCTAAAGTGATGAAAGAGATAACACTGGAAGAGGAGTCCCTCAGACTGGAAGGTATTTGATAAACCACTGGAGAAAAGTGGAGGATGACTACAAGTAACTCCAATACTACTGAACCTGTTGGGTCAAATCTAAAAGGAAGCTCAGCTATAGATGTGTCTGGTGACACATATAAAACTCAATATTTCATAGGAATCTAGAACACAAGATCTATGTAAATTGGATGTGGTAAAATAGGAGATGGAAAGATTAAACCTCAACATCTTGAATGTCAGTGAATTTGAAAGGATGAAAATGTTGTTATTCAGCTATTTTTCAATCCTGTCTGGATCTTCATAACCCATTTTGGGGTTTTCTTGGCAAAGATACTGGAGTGGCTTACCATTTCCTTTTCCAGCACATTTGACAAATGAGGAAACTGTGGCAAATAGGGTTAAGTGACTTACCCAGGGTCACATAGCTAGGAATTATCAGAGGTCTGATTTGAATTCATGAAGATGAACTTTTTCTGCCTCCTGGCCTGGTCCCTATCCATTGTTTCAACTAGCAGTTCTTGAGCAACATGATAAGAATGAATAAACTTAATTCAGATGATCACTACATATACTCCTATGGACAAAAATCCCTAAGACAAAATGAAATAGCCTTCATAGTTAATAAAAGGGTGAGTAAAACATGGTAGCATGGTTTTTAAAATGATAGAATGGTATCTATTTGAATATAAGGCAAACATTCAGCATCATAGTAATCTAGGTCTATACTCCAACCACTGATGTCTAAGAGGCCAAAGTTTAACAGATCTATGAAGACCCACAGCATCTGGAAATTTATAACACTAAAAAAGTCACATTATAGGGGATTGGAATGTTAAAGTAGGAAATCAGAAAGTAATTGGAATAGCAGTGAGTTTGGCCTTGGAGTACAAAATGACACAGGTCAGAGACCAATACAGTTTAGTCAAGATAACTCTCTGGTCACAGGAAACTCTTTTTCAACAACCCCCAAATTCACTCTACACATGGACCTCATCAGATGGTCAGTATTGAAATTGGATTGTTTATGTATTTTGCAGCCAAAGGAGAATAAACTCTATATAGTCAGTCAAAACTAGCCCTGGAGCTGATTGTGGCTCAGATCATGCTTCATATTGCAAAATTCAGACTTGAATAGAAGAACATAGGGGAAAAATCATCACACCATATAGGCATGACCAAAATAGCAACCCTTAAGAATATGAAGTGTAAGTAATGAAGATTTAAGGGATTAGATCTGGTGGACTGAAGACCTCTGGATAGAGATTTGTAATAGTACACAGGAAGCAGCAACAAAAGCATTAAAAAGAAACAAGAGAAAAACCAAAATGACTGTCTGATAGGCTTTATAAATAGCTGAGGAAAAAAGGAAAGTGAAAGGGAAAAGAGAAAGATTCAACTGAATACAGAATTTCAGAGAATAGCAAGGAGAGATAAGATTTTTCTTAAATGTGCAGTGCAAAGATTATAAGAAGGGGCGGCTAGGTGGCGCAGTGGATAAAGCACCAGCCCTGGAGTCAGGAGTACCTGGGTTCAAATCCGATCTCAGACACTTGGTAATTGCCTAGTTGTGTGGCCTTGGGCAAGCCACTTGACCACATTTGTCTTGCAAAAACAAAAAAAAAAACCCCAACAAAAAAAGAATTATAAGAAAACAATAGAATGAAAAGAAAAAAGATCTCTTTAAAAAATTGAAATACCAAGGGAATGCATCATGTAAAAGTGGGCATGAAAAAAAAAGACAAAAATGGTAGTTTTTTTAACAGAAGCAGAAGAGATTGAGAAGAGGTGTTAAAAATACACAAAAGAACTATATAAGAAAGATCTGAGCATCACCAATAACCATGATGGTATGATTACTGATCTAGTCAGATAACTTGGAGAATGAAGTCAAATGGATCTTAGGAAGCATTGCTAACAATGAAGCTAGCCAAAGTGATAGCTTAGCTTAGCTGTTTACAACCCAAAAAAGATGATACTGTGAAAATATTGTCAATAAGTCAAAAAGTTTGGAAAACTCAACAGTGGTCACAGGATTGGAAAAGATCAGATTATGTCCCAATCCTAAGAAAGGCAATGCCAAGGAATGTTTAAATTACCAAACTACTGTGCTGATTTCACACATCAGCAAGATAGGACTTAAGATTCTTCAAGTTAGGGTAGCAATATGTGAACTGAGAATTACCAGAAGTGCAGATTGGTTTTTGAAGACACAGAGAAACTGGAGACTAAATTGCCAGCATTTGAAGGATTATGAAGAAAACAAGAGAAGCCAGAAAAGCATCTACTTCTGATTCATTGACTATATTAAAGTCCTTTACTGTATGGATCACAACAAAATGTGGCAAGTACTTAGAGATGGGAGAACTAAGAAGCAACAGTTAGAACCAAACAAGGACAACTGATTGGTTTAAGATTGGAAAAGGAATACTATAAGGCTGCATGTTGTCCCCCTTTTAATTTAAATTATATGTAGAATATGTCATGTGAAATGCCAGGCTTCATGAGTCAAAAATTGGAATTAAGTTTTCAGGAAGAAATATCAACAATCTTAGATATGTAGATGATGCCACTTTGATGACAGAAAGGGAAGAGGAAATAAGAAGTCTCTTGATGAAGGTGAAAGAAAAAAGGGTTAAAGTTGGCTTGAAATAACATAAAAAATAAAAAAATTAAGATCTTGGCACCTGATCCCATCACTTCCTAACAAATAGAGGGTGAAGTCAAATTTTATATTTTTGGGCTCAAAGATCACTGCAGATGGCATCTACAGTCATGAAATTACAAGTCACTTGCTCCTTGGAAGGAAAGCTATAGCAAATTTGTACAGCATTCTAAAAAGCAGAGTTATTACCTTGCCAACAAAAGTCTGTGTAATCAAAGCTATGGTTTTTCCAGGGTCAATGTATAGCTGTGAGAGTTTAAGGAAAATTGAGCACCACAAAATTGACATTTTAAAAAAATTTTTATTCTGAAGAGGACTTTTGAGAGTTCCTTGGTGAGCAAGGAGATCAGATTAGTCAATATTTAAATAAACTATTTCAGGTTATTTACTGGAAGGTCAAATTCTGAAGTTGAAGCTTTGGTCACAGAATGAGAAGGTGGACTCACTGGAACAAACAAACAAACAATCTTGATGTTAGAAAATATTGAAGGCAAAAGGAAAAGAGGATGGTAGGAGATGAAATGGATGGAGAATGCTATGGAAAGAATGAACATGAAATTGGACAGATTTCAAGAGATAGTGGATGACTGAAGAACTTAATCTACTATGGTCCATGGGGTCATGAAGAATTGGACATAACTTAAGGACTTACAACAGCAGATAAAATTTCAGTGACAATAAATTTGATCCTATCAAGAACAGAAGCTTCAAGAGGAAAGGTAGTTTAAAAGGACTGTAAACTGTGAAGGATGAAGTTCTGTTGAAATAGTACTAAGTGATTCCATGAAGAAGAAAATGGTAAAGAATTTAATGAGAGCACTGCAGCTGAGCATGGTGGCAATCCTTGCCCCTGGGGAAGTTGATTCTGCTGTATAATTAAGCTGCAATTAGACTGAAGCTGATTGAGTGTCTGTGCTAGAAAGGTGAATCCCTGCAAGTGGGTGGGGGGGCTCACCAGGATGCCTAAGGAAAAGTGAATCCTTCCAGGTTGGAAATTTATCGGGTTAAAATTTCTGTGTTGATTAGTCTTGGGTTCACATGTGGCTTTGACTCTTCCAACCTGGGTGAGATAAGGAAACCCAGATCAGTCACAGTGACAACCACAACCAGACCACAAAACAGACCAAAGAACATATCACTGAGTTTAGATGTAAAAGGACATGTACACAAAACAGAAGGATGTCAGATACCTCAGGGAAGGAATTATTTCATTCTTTGCATTTATTAATGCAGGGATGGGTATATAGTAGGCACTTGAGCAATGCTTGTTGATTAGTTAATTGATTGAAGACGAAGTGCATAGTAAAGGATTAATATTATGAATTTGTAGAGCTGTATAAAAAGAGAGCCTAGGAGGGTAAATTCTAGAATGAATTGTGGAAGATGCTAAGAGCAACACAAAGTGTTTTATGGAAATAAGGACAATAAGCAAGAATTGGTCTATTATTTATTGATTAAATGACCTTTCAGCTCTAGATCAATGATTTTCTAAATAAAGGAAGAGGCAGCTGGTGATTCAGTGGTTAGAGAACCCTGGACCTAGAGTTGGGAGAACTTGAGTTCAAATCTGGTCTCAGATGCTTACTAGTTGTGTTACCCTGGGCAAGACACTTAACTTGTTTGCCTCAGTTTCATAATCCATAAGAGGAGATCATAATAGCACCAATCTCCTGGGATTGTTGTGAAGATCAAAGGAGATCATAATGTAAAGCACTTAGTCCACTTTCTAGCACATAGTAGGAATTATATAAATATCAAAATGAGGAAGATTTGAATTGAAATTCTATTGCTGACACTTACTGGTAGAATGATCCTGTGTCTTATCTACCCAGTATTATAGGCATCTCTCTAAGACTAAGCTGCAAAAAAGGGTCTTCACTGATCTTGGAGTTTTCCATATCAGTGAGATTGCCAATTCACTCCCTTACTGCTCATGTGACTAAAGGTGCTTGTTATGATATTAATGGACAGAAAAGAAACAGAAATACTGGATATTCATTTCCCAAGAATGATCTTCCCACTGGACAGGGGAGAAAAGAACTAGTAAGTTGAGCATAGTGAATTTGTGATTTCACATACAATCATCTTTTTATTATACTATATTGTGGAAATGCTTATTTTACTTCATTAATTTCAAAATAAATTAATTTTAAAAAGAGCAAACTAAAGATAGAGATAGATGAGGGGTTAGTAAGAAAGTGCTTACTTGCTTCTAAATGAGTTCAGGATTCTAGATCCAGATGAATTGCCTCCTGGGGTGATGAAAGACATGACAACTTTAATCACAGGGCTACTGTTAGTAATCTGAGGAAGGGAGATGAGCTGAGGGTGAGCATGGGGCTTGGATCAGTGAAAGAGAAGGGGTGGACCTTTCCAGGCAAGGTCACTGTTGTGAGTGACCAAACAGCACAGTGCTGGTGGTGGATTAGTTTGAGTTAGCCATGCTAGACAAATTGTGATATATTCATATACTTGGAGAGCTCTTCTTGTTTAAAATAAACCAGTTGTTCATTCTAAGTCTCTCATCAGCTGGAGAGGTTCCTAGGCTCTTCTCAGCAACAGGCTGGCCTTGTGGTGGAGGATCCAAGAGGGCTACTGCTTCTCCTTAGTTCAGCATTGAGAGCTCCAGCTCTCTTGAGGGAATCCTCCCATTAGCCTCTTTTGTGTTCCTATGACAGCCTGGCTACCCTTCAGGAAGCCTTTCCTGCTCATTGGGGTTAGACATTGTATTATTTCCATGATTTGAATATACTCTTCTCCCTTAGTTGTCTTAGTATCTGCTGTCCTAATTGATGGGGAACAGTGAGATTCATGCTTCTCTACATTTTTATTGTGAAAACTAAGGGTCTTTTTTGAGTGGAAACATGTGTATGTGTATATGTGTATGTGTAAATTTGTACAAGGCTTTGGAAGCAAGATGAAAGGTTAGGTAAGGTCACTATAAAAATAAATGTCATTTAGATGAGGTTAGTGATCTGGGCATGGTGGTGAACACCTGTTGTTCCTGTTAATAGGGATGCTTAGGATTGTGGATCTTCTGAGTTTGGAAGTTCAGAACTGCAGATGTAGTCTGACCAAGGGGTCATCTAGTCCAACATCTTCCTTTTACAGAAGAGGTAACTGAGGCACAGAGTTAAAGTGACTTGCTCTGGGTTACACAGTGTCTAAGGAAGGATTTCAACTTATATCTTTCTAACTTCAAGCCCACCTAGAATGTGGTTCATGAATAATCACTGTATAGTTGGAGGAAATTACCTTTTTTCTATGAATAAATACTGGAAGGAACTAAAAGTTTGCTTTTGTCAATCTGCTTTATTTTTCTCATCAAATATTAAGTTGGACCAAGCATTGCTAATCTAGACTGGAGATAGAAAGAAAAGCAAAAATAGCCTCTGTCTTCAAGGAGCTTACAATCTAAAGAGGGAAAGAATATGCAAGCAACTATTTTTATAGAAGATAATTTAGAGGTGATCTCAGAGGGAAGACATTAACATTAAGAGAATCCAGGGAGTTATTGCAGAAGGTGATGTTTTAGCTGAAGCTTGGAGGAAGCCAGGGAAGGTAGGAAATGGAGACTAGGAGGGAAAACATTCTAGGTATGAGGGACAGCCAGCAAAAAATGTATCAGGAGATGGAGGGTCTTGTGCAAGGAGCAGCAATGAGGCCAGTGCCATTGGCTCATTGAGTATATGGAAAGGAGTAAGGTATTAAGAAGATTGGAAAAATAGGAAAGGGGCCAGTTGTGAAGGGCTTTAGAAGCCAAAAGGAGTAGTTTATCCTGGATGTAATTGGATGCCATTAAAGTTTATTAAATCAGGTGGTGGTAACATGGTCAGACCTGCACTGAAGAAGATAATTTGGATCATTGAGTAGAGGATTGATTGGGGTGGGGAGAGACTTGAGGCGGGGAGACTAGCATGCATACTACTACTGTAGTCCAGGTGAGAAGTAATGAGGACCTGAAGGAAAAACAAATGGAAAGATGGAAGGAGAGATGGAGAGAGGGAAGGCAAGAAACTGCAAATAGTACACAATAGTTTTTCAGTTGCATGTGCAATGATTTTTTTTTATTTACTGTTATGGAAATGTTTGTTTTATTTCATTAATTAAACATAAAATACATTTTAAGAAAGAAGGAAAGAGGGAAGGAAGAAAGAGAAAAGAAGGAAGAGCTTTTGAGAAGGCAGAATCAACAGGACTTGGCAACAAATAGGATATGGGGATGAGTTGGGAAGATGGGAGAGGAGTGGGAGAGTATGACACTTAGGTTCCAAGTCTAGGTGACTGACATCTTCAACAGTAATACATAAGTTAGGAAGCAGAGAGGATTTTGGGGGAAAGATAGTGAATTCACTTTTGCACATATTAAGTTTAAGAGATCAAAAGACATCCTGTTTGAGATACCCAATAGATAGATAAGAATGACAAGACTGGAGGTCTGATGAAAACTTGGGATTGATAAAAAGACTAAGAATCATCTGTATAGGTAATGAAAATTGAATCGATGGGGGCTGATTTGATTATGAAGTGAAACAGTTTAGAGGGAGAAAGAAAACTTTCCCACAGTGTAAATATGCATTAGCATATGTGTACACATACACGCATGTTTAACATTTTCATGTGAATTATTTGAGGTTTTATGTCCCAAGTGAGACTGGTACAATTTCTTAGTTTTAGGCCGATTAAAAAAATGCCAGAATTCTCCTACAGGGACATTAAACACAATGACTTTAGTAATTCTAGAGTTGTCAGAAAAATGAGCAGTGCCAGGGAAATGATGTATGGTATAGCATTGTTTCTAGCTGCCTGCACTGTAAGAGACCGTCGCAATATTTTATGGCAGTACTAGCCTGAGAGACTAAACACCTGCTTGATTATAAGAGACTGTTGATTAGCAACACTGTATGGGAGTGCTAGCTGGAGAAACGAAACACCTGCTTGATTGGCTACTTAGAGATTTGGGGGAAAACCAGGGACAAGGAAGGGTATTTAAGCACTTGTTTTCTGTGAAATAAAGAGAGAGCTTGCCATCTTTGTCTCTCGGCTCTTCAGTGTTCGCCTGAATAAAATAGTAGGTAAGGAATAAAGTATAATTTAGCTGGTAGGCACCTAACATATGGCGCTCAAGCGTGGGGCATGAAGGCATGAAATAAGCATGTTTGGGACCATCTGATCAGAGGCCAGGAAGGACCAAAAGAGCCATGCATCAAAGGACTGAGACTTTGGGCTGTCAAGGAAAAAGCTTCAAAGGACCGAGACTTTGAGCTGTCATACGAGCAAGGAAAAAGCTTCTAGGCAACAGCCTAGAGCCGAAGACTTTGGAGAATGTAACAGGGTAATTTTTATCAAGGGGCAGATATTAAGGATATTTAAAAGTGAGTGGGAGCAAGAAAGTATGGAGGAAACTGAAAGTACCAAGGAAAAATAAATAAATATATATTATCAAGAAAGACCTAGGATTAGACCTATAGCACCATCTAGTAGAGAAACTTTAGCATTACAAAAAGCCATTGAAAGGGCCAGAAATGAGGGTGAGAGTTTGGGAGACTTAGGAACTGGATTTCAGTCATATCCTGTTATTGAGGAGCAAGATCATTTTAATCCAGGAAACCTTAGGCAAAGACATGAGCCGGTAGATATAAAGGCAGTCAGAGATTTAAAGAAGGCAGTGGGGGTATATGAGGCAAGATCACCCTTTGTCCAGTTACAATAGGATACTCTTGCATACTCCATATTAACACCTAATGACTGGAAGCAGATAGTTAGGGCATGTTTATCCCCCAGAATATCTGTCTTTTGGATGACGGAGTTCGTAGGAGAGTGTAGACAGATAGCTTTGAGGCATGCGCAAGGTCCCAATGCTGCCACATATTATGAACAATTAAGTGACACAGGTCAATTTTTCAACAATGCAGACCAAATAAATTATAGGTTAGAAACATATGAAAGAATTGCTACCTGTGTAAAGAATGCTTGGAGACATATTCCAATACAAAATGAAAAGAAAGAACCATTTGCATTTATCCAACAAAGAAATGATAAGGTTTTTGTAGTTTTCTTTGCCCGATTGCAGGGGGCAGTAGGAAGAACCTTAGGAGATGTAGCAGGAATAGGTGTATTAATAAAACAATTAACATGGGCTAATGCAAATGCTGATTGTCAGAAAACAATGATTGGCTTAAGAAGGAATGCCACCATTGAAGAAATGATTCAAAGATGTGACAGAGTAGGGTCTCAGGTGTATCATGTAGCATTGATGACAGAAGCATTTATTAATATGCACATGGGAAATAAAAAGAAACAGACTTGCTTTGTGGAAAACCTGAACATTTAAAGGAAGATTGTTGGGAATGCCCTAAGAGCTAAACCCAGAAAGGTCAGGGCACATCATCCTGAAACTCTGTGCCCAAAAATATAAAAAGGCAGGACATTGGGCATCAGAAGGTAGACAAAGAAATTTAAATGGGGAAAGGGGCCCTCTCCCAGGGGCCCCTCAAAAAAAACAATCTTGGGATATGACAGTTCATGAGCAGCAGGGAATGGAATGGAAAAACCAGTATGTAGCTTTGGCAGCAAACTGACCCATACAAAAATATTGATGGTTAAAAGTGCTGGGAAATTTAGGGTACCTCCACATTCTTCTACTAAATTTCCTATTCATCCTTTATGATTAATGGATAAGGAATGTGCAATCGTTTCGGCTCCACCAAATCCAGAATATACACACATCATATCTGTAGTAAGGCACATGAGTGGGGAAATTTTCTCTATTGCAATAATGAAAGCTAATGATGATGATAATTACATAAATGAGAACCAATGTATAACTCAGTATCTTGTATAAATTGTAAGAAAAAGGAGCTGATAAAGTGGCCAAAAATGAGAAACAATAATGAAACCATGTTCACTACTACAATTTCTTCAGAAAAACCTCTTTGTGTTATCTAAGCAGACAGAATTACTTTTCTAGGTTTGATTGACAATGGGGCAAATTGGACTGTGTTTCCCCATACAGAACTGGCCACAAGCTTGGCCTAAACAAGCTACCTATACTAACCTAGTAGGCATTGGAAGTCTACGGGAAACAAATTTCTTGTCAACCCTTGAAATGGAGAAAAGAAGATAAAGCAGGGACTTTCACTCCTTTCATAGTTGAATGACTCCCTACAATATTATGGGGAAGAGATATATTGGGTCAATTAGGGGCAAAAATTAGCATGGATATTTTGATTGGGGCTGTTGACTTGGAAAGGATTAATGTACTGACTGTTAAATTAGAATGGAAGAATCCACAACCTATATGGGTGGAACAGTGGCCCCTTACAGAAAAAAAGATTTTAGCCTTAAAAGATATAATTAAGGAACAATTAGAACAAGGGTGTGTGGAAAAGAGTCACAGCTCTTGGAATTCCCCTGTGTTTGCTATAAAAAAGAAATCAGGAAAATAGAGGATGTTAACAAATTTACAAAAAAAAAAATCAATGAGGTTATGAAAGACATGGGTGCTTTACAATCCTAACATGATGATGATTCCCAAAGAGCAACCCTTGTAGGTGAGTGACAATGAAGATTTTTTATTCTATTCCCATTCATCCACAAAACTATGAGAAATTTGCCTTTTCCATTCCCAACACAAACCTGGAGCTCCTCATGATAGGTATCATTGGAAGGTGTTGCCACAAGGAATGAAAAATAGTCCAATTATATGTGAATATTTTAAACATGAAGCATTAAAGAGAGTTAGGAATAAATATGAAGATGCATATTTTTTACATTATATGGATGACATCTTGGCATCTCACAAAAATGGTGAAGGATTGGAAGAGATATTACAAGGTACCATAGCTGATCTTAAGGAATATGGGTTAGTGATAGTTCCAGACAAAATACAAAAACACCCTCCTTTTCATTTTTTAAGTTTCCAGGTAGTTTCTACCACCATAAAAATCAAGCCTCTTGCATTGAATATTGACAAAATACAGACATTAAATGAGTTTCATAAATTGATAGGTGATATACAGTGGATACAACCTCGGTTCAGGATTTCTAATGATCTTATGAAACCACTGTATGAAATGCTGAGAGGAGACAAGAACTTGTTATCAAAGAGGGAATGGATGGCAGATGCAAAGTCTAGCATTCTTACCATTATGCTATTGATTCATGACCAACACAGCATAAGAGTACATCATTTGCGGGGCCTTGAAATAACTTTTGGATACTGTAGAGTGTCCTACTGGAATCATACATCAGGGACAAGGCATTGTGGAATGGGTACATTTAAGCATGCAGGGAAAGAATGTGTTCATTACATACTTGCAAATGCTTCCACTTTTGATTAAAAAAAGGCTAGAAATAGAGTGATAGGGTTATTTGGAAAAGTACCTTCAAAGATTTATATTCCATCATAGATGAAAATTATAGATGACAGTATTAAGCACTTGGAAGAATGGCAGATTTTGGTGGATATGCCAATAACATCTAAATCACCATTAGTGTTTAGTAAGTTTTTCTCTTCATGGCCTTGGATTGTGGAGTGGATAGTGAAAAAGGAGCCTGTAGATGGTATAAATGTCTTTACAGATGCAAAAAGAAATAACAGATCTTCCCTTTATATTCCAGATAGAAATAGAAGGGATCTATTTATTACTCCATTTCAATTCACCCAACAAAATGATCTTTATGCAGTAATACAAGCCGTGACAATTAATGAACCCATCAATATTATCACAGATAATAAATATGTTTGGGGTGTACTACAGCATTTAGAAACTTCCTGAATCAAGGACACCAATAACCAGAGCATCATTTAATTATTTCAGGAATTGCAACTTTTGCTTAGAAGATGTACTTGTCCTCTATTTTGCTTCCATATTAGATATCATACTGATGCTCCATGTCCTATAACTGAAGGAAATGCTATTGCTGATGCTATATTAACTTTTCCTATTTTTGAAGCTTTGAAGGCTCATAATAAATTACATCTGTCGATGTGATCATTACAAGGTTTGTATGGGATTGCCAAAGAACAAGCTAGGAAAATTGTGCTACAATGTACTTATTGTGTACCTTTTCTCCCCAAAACATCAAGGGATTCTGTGAATTTAAAGGAGATAGGTCTGCATTCTCTTTGGCAGATGGATGTCACTCATGTATGTTCACGTCAGCATTGATACCTATCCAGGCTTCATCTGGGCGACTCCATAAACCAGGGAGGCTCATTTATTGAGTTGCTTTTCTCTTGGTGGACTTACCAAGACTTTGAAGACTGATAATGGTCTGACCTATCTGGCTCAGTCATTTAAAAACTTTTTTTTGCAGGATTTGCTATCACATATATTACAGGAATTCCTTACAATCCACAGGGGCAAGGGATGGTTGAAAGAATGAACCGGATGATTAGAATGGTGCTTCAAAAACAAAAAGGGGGAATATATGGTAAGCCTGCCAATAGATTGAATTATGCAATTTATACTATAAATTTCCTGAAATTTGATTCCAATTGGCTTACTCCAGATATGAAATTTTGGGGAACTGAACAATGCAAACAGAATAAGTGTGTACTTCAAGAGGGTCAGTATGAATACCCTATGCAAGAAAAAGTAATGTGGAAAAATAGGGAAGGAAAGTAGAAAGGACCCAACCAGGTGATAATCTGAGGGGCAGGATATGTTTGTATTTCCACAGGAAATGGAAAAATCTGGGTTCCTGAAAGGAATGTTCACATTATCACTAAAGGAGAGAATCAACATCAGGAGGAATAAGAATATCTCTGTAATAGAGTAGTTAACTTTGAATTTTGTAAAGTTGTTTAAGAATGCATTCAATTTTTTTGATTGACTATTTCAAAAATCTTAAGAGGTTCCTCAAGAAATTGATTCCAAAAGTTATTTTTCTTGACCAGTCAAAATATAAAAATATGTATGCATATGTGTGTACCATATGTATTTTATCATCTATAGGACATTTTACTTCTCTCTACTGGCCTCTATTCTGAGATTTGGTACCAGCCAGGGTATCCAGTAATCTCAATTTTGTAAATTTGAAATCTGATACAAAAGAGTTGTGTTTGTGTCTGTGTCTAAACTTCTGTGTCTTTGTGTGTGTGTGTGTGTGTGTGTGTGTGTGTGTGTGTGTGTATAATTCAGATCTGATGTTGTTACAATTACCTGATTGCTCCTTTTGCTTTGGGGTTTGAATTTAATTGCTTAAAAAGGTCCATTTTAAAATTAGATAATTAATGAAGTTGGGATATGAACCTATCAGCTTATATACCATTTGAACGCTTGTAAGTGACAAAGTTTGAAATGATTTCAGCTGTGAGCTAGGTTTTTGTTGATCTAGTGTTGATTGAAGGCTGTGTTCAACTGAGGTTAATTGAGACTTTAGAAAAGGTTTAGTAAATATTGTATTAAATTTTGTAAGATGATTTGTTTTCGTGTTAAATCACTATTGATAACTGTCAACAATATCACAAGGTCTTTTGTTGGTAAAGGAAGAAAGTTTATTATTTTTTATCTCATCATATATCATCATATGTTTATGGAAGGAAGTATATATATATATATATATATGTATTTATCATCTATGTGTTCTGTTGTAACTTCAAAGAAATACTAACAGTATTTGGTTCTCTTGTGATTATATAAGCTATTTGAATACTTTAAATATTAAAACACAGAAATTAACATGTAATTGCTTTGAAGGGGTGCTAAGGGAAACATCACAAATTATGATCCCATTCCTGGGATGAATCTGAGGATTAATGCATAATATAATGGAAATATTATTGTAAAATTTAATATCTCATATTCATTTACTTGAATGCCTGGTTTGTTTTTTACTATTGTTTTATTGCATTTGAATCAATAATCTATGTCAGAAATTTAAAGTTACATAAGATGTTCTAATGGTTTTTTAAAAAACTCTGAAAGTAATAATTTGTTTGTATTTTTAAAGATGGCTAGTATTTAAAAGTTTATGTATAGATATTTATAGCCAATTGTTATGTGAGAAGTATGGCGATAATTGGCAACCTCCCAGCCAAAAAGGAGCTGTTTAGTTATTTTAAAAAGTTAATAACTAAATGCGTTCTGTCTTTAGCTATGTGAGAAACAAATTGAATTATGATTTTTTTCCCCTGGATCTCTTAATACCAAGTTACAGCCTGGCAAACTCTAGGTTCTCCTTAGTGCTTAAGCCACCTGAATTTCTGGTTATATTACAACATGTTGATCTGCCTGACATCAGATATGATAGAAAGACAATATGCCAATGAAGCCATTTAGCCCTATGGGGTTTGATGTTCAGACCTTTGAAAGAATGACCCTAGTTTCAACTAGGGTAGGATTCTTCTAAAGGTTCCCTCACCTGGCCCATTGAAACTCTGTAATAGCATATTGCCACGATCATTCCAGGTACATCATAATTGGTGATCCAATGGATCAGGATAATGTCTATTGGCATATTTGATGGCTTTAAAGGAGAGATCCATTCTTCTACTATGATTTTTGTTCATTTTGTTGCAAATTACTTTTTTGCAGTTTTAAAAGGCATTTTTTTTTCAGTCAGGATCATAAAGTAAAATTCTTGCTCTTTACAGACCTTCTAGTTTTTTTTTTTTATAATTATTGGACCTTTGTTAAATAGCCTCTGTTACAATATTCCTGGTTTTTGCTTTCTCAATTTTTCCCTTGAGTTTTGCTTCTCTTAGTTGTATAGCTCCAAGACCAGCTTCTGCAGGATGCCAACCAGCTATGCCAGTCAATCACTCCCTGGACCCTGCCTCAATGACACCTTCACTGTAATGCATTCATTTCTAAATGGACTCTGAAAGGCCCAGAAGAATCTGGTCCTGAATAATTTGAAGGGGAAGAATTTGCCTCAAAAAACGAAAAAGGGGTATTTGTAAGAGACTGTTGCAACATTATATGGGAGTACTAGCTTGAGGAAGTAAACACCTGCTTGATTGGCTACTTAAAGTGTGTGTGGGGAAACCAGGGACAAGGAGGGGTATTTAAGCACTTGTTTTCTGTGAAATAGAGAGAGAACTTGCCCTCTTTGTCTCTTGGTTCTACAGTATTTGCCTGAATAAAATAATAGGTAAGGAAGAAAATATAATTTAGCTGGCAGGCACCTAACACTGTACCACCAATGAGGCTTTTCATACATTAAACTTTTTTATCTATCTATCCATCTATCTATCTTCTATCTTCTATCTATCATCTATCTATCTATCTATCTATCTATCTATCTATCTATCTATCTATCTATCTATCGATCTATCTATCTATCTATCATCTGTATGTCTGTCTATTTACCTATCTTTCACTGATCATGAGTTGTGGAACAGAGATTAGGTGGCACAGTTCTCTGATAGGAGACTAGTTCTGAAGCAGTCCTTACTGTAATTAGGAAGAACCTGCTTGTAATTTTAAGAAAAATCCTTTTGAAACTATTGGTCCTTCCCTCTGCCTCTGGTCAAAGTACTCAGCTTGGGAAATAGATGCAAACAGTTAGCTGGCCAAATGTCTGGGGAGAAAATGCTTCAAAAATAGGAAAGAAAGTTGCCAAAAGTATTCAAGGAACAACTGTGTGTGTGTGTGTGTGTGTGTGTGTGTGTGTGTGAGAGAGAGAGAGAGAGAGAGAGAGAGAGAGAGAGAGAGAGAGAGAGAGAGACTTGAAGAGTCTAAATACAAATGGAAAAAGTATGGAGATGAACCCTAACATGTTCCCCCCAAACAAGTAAAGTGAAAGCTCAGAAAGAAAATTTCAGGTATGATTTATCTATAGAATACACCCTTCAAGGACCAACATATGTATGAATATATTTATATTCAATGAAAGGCAACATATCATAGTAGAAGGAGATGAGAATTCAAAATCAAGACTCTCCTATCTGTCAATCAAATAATTAATAACCATTTATTAAGAATGTATTTTGTGGGGCAGCTAGGTGGCCCAGTGGATAGAGCACCAGCCCTGGAGTCAGGAATACCTGAGTTCAAATCTGACCTCAGACACTTAATGATTACCTAGCTGTGTGGCCTTGGGCAAGCCACTTAACCCCATTTGCCTTGCAAAAACCTAAAAATTAAAAAAAAGAATATTTTGTGTCAGACACCACTGCAAGGTGGGAAAAATACAGATTAAAAAGAGATAGTTGCAATATTCTATTGTACAGATAAATGTATGTATATAATATATGCACAAAAATGTATAAACACATTGTTGGGGGGCACAGGGGACAGACCTTAATAAACTTAGATCTCTGTGAGGTAGGATGAGGAGGGTGTGCATTCCCTGAATGAGGTACCAGCTATGTAAAAGCTGAGATGGGAGGTAGAGTTTGATGTGTGAGTCACATGGAAAAGGTCATTTTGACTAGAGTATATAATGTGTGGATCAGGGGAATGAGGTTAGTTGGAATCAGTGAAGCACCTCCAGGGCAATGCAGAAGAGCTCACATGTGACCCTCTCAGTAAAAAGGAGCCACTAAAATGACTTGTGGAAGGGCAGGGTCAGAACTATGCCTAAGCAGAATCCCTTTGGTAGGTGAGTGGGAGAGTTCAAGTCCCATCTTTGGCACATTCTGGCTGTGTGAGCCCATGGAAATCATTTAACCTTTAACTATCCTAGGTGACTTTCTGATCATTTAAGTTGACAAATACTTGCTAGTCTCTACTGGTGGAAAGAATTTTCTCATCAGTTCTCCATATAAATGAAATCACATGTCTGGGCACACACCAGAAATTTTGTTTATTAACTTATTCCAGAAGCAGAGACTGATGCCTAATATATGAGTTTAGTGTCCTGGGAAAGAAATTCTTTTGTATGACACATTTGGAAACATAGAACTCTTGCTCTTCAGAACAAATTTTTTCTTCTTTGGTTCTCACTTAAAAGTTATTGTTTCATATCTAAAAGTCATAAATGCTCTTTAAATGACTACCAGAGATGGAGTGTGTACCTACATGTTTAAACATATTCTTGCTTCTCTTAGGTTAGGGATACTGCCCCACCTCCCCTCCTTGCTCATACACTCGATTTTGATATAGCTGCTGTCTTAATTGAGGTTGTGGTTGGGCAAAACCCTGAAGGAACTGACTATTTTTCTCTCAAAGGACATTACAGGGAATGGATGGGAAGTGACTTACTTTACGTGCTGAGAGCAATTTGGAAGTGATAGAGTGAAGAGCTTGCATTGCAAATGAGAAGTAGATGTAGTGATACAAACCAAGAAACCATAAAGAAAAATAATACAGAGATTGCTATGATGAAATTCTCTATATCACATTTCACTTTGCTGCCAGTATCAAGACACCTCTTTCTGTCTTCCTGGACACTAAGTTCTGCAGTCCTCCTTGGTTGGTGAGACTTAATTAACAGACAGAAGTGCATGGACACAATGATCCAATTATCTAATGATATCTATAAATCTTGTTTCATTCATCTCAATGTTTTTCAGAAACTTTCCCACTGTTTCATTGATTGGTAGTTCCTCCTGCTCCACTTTGGGGGTGGGAGGTAAGGAGGGAGGTGCTTAATTTATTTTGCAAAGGAAGTTGTCCAGACTCAAGGACACAAGACAAAATCCAATTATCTAATGATATCTACACATTTCTTTCACCTTGCTGCTTTTCATGAGAGCTTTCCCCTCTACTTACCTGAATATTAGGTTTTCATTGTTTGAGTATAGTCTGAGAAATCTCATGCTGCAGGCTGTGGGAAGTATTCACATAGACACAGCTTTTTACAAAGGTATGACCTTTCTTTCTTCAATCTAGAATATGTTGACATTTATAGATGAAAAAATAGTGTTGGTGGAAAATTTTGCCAAGTATAAAAGAAAACCTTCATATAACCCTCTGATGGCTTAATTGCTTGCACACTGATAGTCTCCAGTTTACTCTAACTCTAATTCCCTGATCAATTTTCCTTTTTTTTCCCTTCTTTCTAACAATGTTGTCTTATAGTCCAATTCCTGTCAGATCTCCTTGAGGAGGTCCCTTGCCATCTCCCTGGCTATTTGCTGTGGAGATATCCTATGTGGCAGAGCAGGTTTTAGGGTCAATACACCTGGGTTTGAATCTTGCAAACATTCACCAACTGTGTGATTGTGGGCAATTCTCTTGACTTCTCTGAGTCTCTTTTGTAGACCCTGGATAAAGATTCTTTCCCTTCTCTGGGAGTTCTTATGAGGATAAACATTAAGAGAATATAAGCTCCTTGAGAGTAGGATCTGTTTCCTTCTTTATCTTTGTGTCTCCATCTCTTATCACAGTGACTTTTATGAAGTAGGGGTTTATAAGTGCTTGTTGATTAAATGAATGAAAATGCTTTCTAAACCATAAAATTCTATGTAAGTGTGAATTATTATTAGTCATGAAAACAGCAGTTTTCTCATTGAGTAAGAATTCCTACCCATCCTTTGTTGTTGCTCAGTAGTGTTCAGCCCTTCATGACTCCATTTGGGATTTTCTTGGCATAGATACTGAAGTGCTTTTCCATTTTCTGCTCCAATTCATTTGACAGATGAGGAAAGGAAACTGAGGCAAAAAGGGTGATGTGACTTGCCCAGAGGTACACAGCTCAGAAGTGTCTGGGACCATATTTGATCTCATAGATGAGTTTTTCTGACTCCAGCCCTAGGGCTGCTCTACCACTCTTTTTTTTTTTAAAGTTTTTGCAAGGCAGTGGGGTTAAGTGGCTTGCCCAAGGCCACACAGCTAGGTAATTATTAAGTGTCTGAGACAGGATTTGAACCCAGATACTCCTGACTCCAGGGCAAGTGCTCTATCTACTGTGCTACCTAGCCTCCCCTGCTCCACCATTCTTTAAAGCCTTTTAAAGTTCTAAAGCTGTCATCTACATTCATCCATTCTACAACTGTATTTTCCCTATCTCAGCTTTTCATAAATCACCACTTGGTGTAAGAAATTAAATGGGATTTTTTGGGGGAGTTTTTACAGAAGCCACAAAGGACACTTGAAGGCTAGCAGACTACACAGAATCTATGTTCAAATACTTAACTCAAATTTTGCAACAAGGTACTGTAAACACCCCATAAAAAGAAAAGGAAAAAGTCAGACTTCTCTGGTACGATGAGAAGGCCAAAAACTTTTATGTGAATTCTCCAGATCATGAGGGTACTGAGGCCCTAGCCCCAATATGAAAGCAATAATCCATTGCTTCACAATTACCTTTGTTTGCATCTTCTAACTCCCGTAGGATATAAGCTCCATGAGAATATCTAACATTTTTAATCAAAATAATTATCTAAATTTTGTAATTTCTGTGAACCTCTCCCAGTGCTTTACACTAGTAGATGCTTAATTAAGTTCATGAGATTATACATTGAGATTTGGAAGGCTATCATATCTTAAATGAGGATAACCCTCTCATTTGCCAGATGAGAAAACTGAGACCCAGGCAGCTTTAGTGACTTGACTTGAGTCACATAGCTGGGAATCAAGCTCACTTCCTCTTTTTCCAAATTCTGTCCTCTTCCATCACATTATAGTATTATTTTGTTTTTATAAATTTCTTTTTAGTTATTTTTTTCTATTACTTGCTCAGAAGCATCTCTGTCTCTAATGAAAAAGTCATCATCAAAATGCCCCCCCACCCCAATATTCCTTTCCTTTCAGGGAATATTATGTTTTCCTATTGTCTGTCTCATTAGATGAGGAACTCTTTGAGGTTGGAGACTTCTTACTTTTTTTGGTATCCTTAGTACCCAGCAGAGTCTCTGACACAGAGTCACTTAAATAAATACTTGCTGACTAACAACTCAGCTGCCTGTTTATCCCTCATTATTGGAGGGATTTCTATCTTCTTTTAATTTTATTTTTAATTCTTCTGAAAAGAGACTTCAGACATCTCTTCCATCTGGTTCTTCATCTACTCAGGTTACTGATTTAACAGCTCTAGTACTGGCTTCTTTACAAACCACTTTAGGTTTAGTTTAAAATGACCAGTCATTAAAATAGTAAAAATTGAACAAGCAACCACAGGTTTCCTGCCTGCATTTTTTACAATGTCCAGCTGGGGCGGGGGGGGGGGGGGGGGGGGAGGGGACGGTACAGATAAGGTCCTTATCTACAGATGTAGACTAGAGTATTCCTCTTGGTAAAAAAATAAATTGATTCATGTGGGATCAAATCAGAATTTCATTAGCATTCTTCTCTTACAACCAATCTAGCTAGTTTACACATGAAAAGGAAGAGAAGTGTCTAACAGCATTAGCTATGGTTTTCTGTGAAACTTTTGCGTGCATCCAGGATTATCAGTTCTTGATTCAATAAATTTTGCTGTCATGTGACATATGTATACATATCATCAGGGTCTTCTCTAAGCACAGGAAACTGGGGGAGGCAGCTCTCTAGATTGGATCTGATCACAATTTTATCATTGTGGGTTCCTTTATTTTTGCTGAGTGCTATTTGTGGGCTTTGAGGATCCCTAGAAAAGGCTCTGAGTTGACATGGACATCTCTGAACACTACTATTTCTCAAATAATACATAAGGGGAGTAGGACCCAGGACCTAACACCCAGCTAAGAAAATGGTAAGCAGCCTGTTTGTAGAATAGGTTATAATATGAGGAAGAGATTTGAGGGAGCATGTACTCTGGCCCATGGCTAACAACATGCTCAGACTTAGCTCTGTATAACAGCCCATTTCTAGTCTCACTGAGGTTCAGAGAAGTAAGTGGTTGTTTATGATTTGGAGGAGTTCTCTGGTCTGTGGGGCCAGAACTGAATACTTTAAGAAACATGTAGGGTTTTTGGCCTCTGATTGATAAGCCTTCTCATCTTAAGTTTTTCACTAGACTACAGGGAAAACTAAGTATGAGAGAATTTGCTTAGTCCCATTTTTTAAAAATGTATTTGATCTTTTTGTTTTTAATTGCTTTCATTTCCAAATACATCCCTCCCTTATTCTCTGTAATAAAGAACAAAAAAGAGGGAAAAACAGTTCCCTAAACAACCCAATACATCAGTGAAGTTTGAATGTGCATACAATATTCTGCAGTCTATTACCTTTGTAAAGAAGGGAGGGAAGTGAAGTTTCTCTTCTCTGAAGGTAGGTTTGATAATTATAACAACACAGTACTTCTTCATTTTCTCCTCCTACTCCATCTTTCTCCTTTCTTCTCTTTATCTCTCTTTTTCTCCTTCCTTCCTTCCCTTCTTCCTTCCCTCCCTCCACCTTCCTTCCTTCCTTCCTTCCTTCCTTCCTTCCTTCCTTCCTTCCTTCCTTCCTTCCTTCCTTCCTTCCTTCCTTCCTTCCTTCCTTCCTTCCTTCTGCATTTACTTTGTGGATGTTGCTTTTCTAACTCTGCTTACTTTATCCACTATCTGTTCATGTAAGTCCCCGTACTTTTCTGGAACTTCATAGTCATTTTTTCCTGAAGAACAATAAATCATATTTCATCATTATTTCATCAATCCCAAATTAAGTACAAGAATGATAGCCAAAAATTGTGAGTGGATGTTTGTACAATAGATTTGCTTAGGTATACAATCTATTTTTGGGGAGAAAGAGTAGTTTTAGACAGGCTTACCTTACCTGAATCAAAAGGAAGAAGAAATTATCTTCTAACTCCTTCTCCCCTCCTCCCCCTCTCATCTATTTCTTTCATATAAACAAAAGAAAAGTGTTGTGTTTGGTTGGTAGCATAACCAAATTGTATAAAAAAGCCTTTTGAACACATGGAGGAGATATGGGGTCTCCAACAAAATACAATCTAAATTCTGTCTAATTTCTCTTGAATGCCCATCTCCAAATTTTATACCAATCACAAAATTCAAATGATGCTTATAGAATGATAGCTACTAGATAAGTCTGGGAATGCCAGACACACCCTCCTTATGGACTTCATAAAAGAGAGAATGGATGAGAGGAAGGGAGACAACACACCCATATTTAGAATCCTGAATCAATGTACAGAAGGGAAAAAAGGGGGAAGAGGCCAAAGTACTAGATACTGAAGATCCCTGAAAATGGAATTAGAATGACTGGAATTCTGTTCCTAATCTCAGCTTCCTGCAACACACAGATCCATACAAAGTGGACCAAATATGTTAAACAACTAGTAAACTCTAATAAGACAGAACAATAGTAAAGATTAGAAACTAAATGTTATCTTTGGTCTATATCCTAAATTATTATTACTTCTGGGGGTGATATGATAGAATTAATGATCACTTCAGAATGAACTAAAATATATGCCAGTATCGTGGTCCCTAGTATGTCTGCCTCTTAATATGGTTAATAGGGAATCTAGGTGACTCAATGGATAAAATTCCAGGACAGAGTGCATCAGATACATACTAGCTGTGTGACCCTGAATAAGTCACTCAACCCTGTTTGCCACAGTTTCCTCATCTATAAAATGAGCTGGAGACAGAAACAGCAAACACTTTCAGTATCTTTGCCAAGGGCCCAAATAGGATTATGAAGAGACAGAATGACTGAACAACTCAACAAATAATATGACTAGATTACAATCATTAATAAAATTAGTCTGAAAAGCAGGGGAAACCCAAACAAATATTATTTTCTTTTTGCTAGAGTAACATTTGACTCAGATTACAAGCTGATAGAGATCAAATTGAGTAATACAAGAAAGAAGACAGAGGGAAAGAAAGAAAAAATTTAAAAATAAATTAATTACAGCCATATACAGGTCCTTCAGCAAAATTAGAAGCAGCCTGAACCGACAACTCTAAATTAAGAATGTATATTCAATTGAATGGCTATACAAGCAATCCAATGATGAGTCATTGAACACGAAGTATTTTTGGGAGCTGAAGGAAAAGGAGAACAAAAGAGCTATAGGATCCAGGATGAATATAAAAGTTTAAACATATAGATCTTAGATCCAGAGAGGAGACTAAAAATTCTAAAGCCATGAAAAGGTAACCTTGCAAGGTAAATGACTTGGTCTCATCAGTGAAATTATGGTCACATCCTGACCACTATTATCATTATTTCTTCAGATATCACAAAGGAGCATAAAGATAAGTATATAAAGATTTATTTCTAGAACTGAAAAAAAGGATGGAACCATCTTGTTTCTAGGTAGAATGTTGTCCATAATTCATAACATAGGAAGAAATGTAAGATTCCTTGCCTGAACAACACCTAAGAGGAGTGAAGTAGAAGAGATGAAGAACTCAGTATCTGTTTCCAAGAATCCTTATAATTAACATTAACATTAACAACAACAACAATAACACCTAGCTCTTTAAGGTTTGCAAAGTGTTATATGATGTTATCTCAATTCTCTGTGGTTAGAAATTTCTTTGTAGAAAATGTATGGACTTTACAATTTACTGCTACTCTTGCTTTGGTCAATTTTTGTTTGAATGACATCTCTATTTTGGATTTCACATTTCTAACATTTCATTGTAAGCATTTGCAGGGAGAAATTTTTGTTTCCTAAGTGAAATGTACTTTGTTTCTCTCCTTTCAATTATTCTTCTGATGCTAATTATCCAAGCAACATACATTCTTACTTGGGAGGAAAACTCAAGTCAAAATCAGATGTAGAGGAGACTTTTATGGAGCTTTCCTTACTTATTCCAAGGTGTGCTTTGGTTTTCTTCATATCCTGCCTCAAGAGCATCAAGAACCACATGCCTCAGACATGGTTCTTTTCAATCAGCTGCCATCCAGACCCATTCCTAATTGTGTTGTGTCATTATCAGACCCATCCCTAAATGTGTTGTATTCTTGAACCCTATCATAATACTATTTTTAGGTTCATGTTTGCTTTTGTAGTGGGTTCTGGTTATTAGGCATTTTCATTTTCACAATCTGCTTTGAGCCATCAAACTCTGTTTTATTAAACCCATTTTACAGAGGAGAAAAATGAGACCTACTGACTTGCTTCAGAAAAATTATGATTCAATCAACAATACTAAAACACCAACAAAACATGTATTAAGTATCCCCAGCTTTCAAAGGACTACATTAAGTTCAGGAAGACACCAAGATGCTGGTAAGCAATTAAACAGAACTGTCGGAATTCAGGGTATGATAAATGACCCCCCCTGCCACATCAACCTGAACTGGTGTTTAGGGTGGTCCACTGTATTGGGAGGGCAGAATGGTGTGTGGCAGAAGAAGGGAGAGCAAAACAACTCAATGGCAGGGCAATATTGCTGTAGGAGATTGACATGGTTCTGTGCTGTGTGTGTGTGTGTGTTCCTGGGGACATCTTGAGCTATGCTACAGACTTTTGAGTTTTTAGGAAGCAAGATAATGAAAAATAATCATGAGGCTTCCCATCAGCAGCATCTGAGTACTTGACAACCGCTTCTCTTTTCTCAGATGTCATTGTTAGAAGTCAAAGAATCTTGTCAATAGTAAAAGATTGAGACCAGGTCAAGGAATCTGGGTGGTTTCCCTACAGACAATATATTATGTTAAACTCCTGCATTGGGATAATCTCCTTCTTTACACTTGTATCCCCAACCTTGAACACAGTGACTAGCTTATAGTGGGGGCTTAATAGATGCTTTTTGATTGTTTGATGTTCCAAATTTTTCATTAGTGCATATGAGAATTTGTTCAGCCCCCTCTGGTTTCTTTTTGTGGGATTTAATCGCAGTGGGATAGTCTTATTTATGTCTTACCGAGGAAAGTGCAGACCTCTTTGGGGGAGATTCTACTTACTGGTCTCTGACCTTCTATGGTGTATCTGTAATAATGTAGGAAAATTATATGAGGAAGTTAGATTATAGGGAAAAAACTTCCCATGTTGAGATCTGACCTCTGAATTTTCTGATTAACATAGACCTCCAGATTATCTTCTTAGATTTTTTTTTCTCTCTTCCACTAGAGATAATGAAGGAAAAATCAACAAGGCATAAATAAGGTTTGGTCCTTCTCTTTTAGGAACCTAAAATCCAGTAGGAGAGATAATATATGAACACAAATGATTATAATAGAAATGGGACTGCTATGGAACGACTTATACAAACCGATGCAGAGGAAAGCAATTTTTGGAATGACTACAACAATAAATGAAAAGAAGAAAGATGAAACTAAAGGCTGTATAACTATAATGGCTAAGCTTGACCCTGGAGAAGGGCTGAGAAACTGTGTGTCTCCCTTTATTTCAGAGATTATGGGTACAGAATATTGTATATAATATTGTTGGATATGTTCAATGCTTTATTTGATATTGCCAAACTGCTCTTTTCTCTTGCCTTTTTCAATCTATTTTAAACAAGGGATGGCTCATTGGGCAGGGGAGGCAGGGGAGGGATATGTTCAGAAATGAATGAGATGCAAAAACAAAAGACATAAAAATAAGATTTTAGAAAAGAATAAGTGCTGAGTATTTTCAAGTTTAGGTTAGTGAGGGATGACTTCTAGCTTTGAAGCTCAAGGAAGGATTCATAGAAGAGGATATTTTTTTAGCTGGGAATAAAAAGCATGGGTTGTATTTCAGAAGCAGAGATCTGGAGAAGAAATTCCATGGATAAAGAATGGGATGACCAAAGTTTGGTACAGGATAGCCTAGCAAGTGATCAAATTTTACTGAGTGAGTGGTACAAGGCAATGTAAAGCTGTGAAAATAGATTTGAAAGACCTAGAATGTCAAATTTTAGAAAAAAGCATCTGTTACTTTGTGGGCACCTGGGAGTCACTAATGATTTTTGGGTTGTGGAGTTATCTATTAGACATGACAATGGAGGATTAGTTTGAGAGTAGGATGAATTAGAGGGAAGAGAGAATAAAGCTAGAGAAATAAAGGAGCCATTGCAATAGACCCAGAAAGAGAAAATGATGAAATGTACTTGAGTGACAGCAATAAGCCTGAGAAAGAGGGATATTATGGAGGTATGATCAAGAGAACTTAGAGACTGGACAAAGTGGATGAGGGAGGGTTGTGGCTGTTGGTCCTTTGTTCTCCAATGATATCAAGAGGTGACTTGCAAGTGAACCAGATTTAAGTGAGGCAGGACCTCTCTCCTCCACAGTCATCTAAGTACAGTGGCAAGACAAGACATAGGTCAGGACTACATATGGCCCAGAATGCAGTAGTAGACCTTGGCCTTTTTAAGTTAAAGTCTTTCCCAGGTCTCAGTTTATCTGAGGCAACACCCATTCAGTAATTAAGAATTGAGATAAAAATTGGTCTAGTTTAAAAGAATCAGTTGTGGAAGGGGAAGACCCTCAGAGTTTCTGGCTCTATTTACATTCTCTCTGACCCATCAAAATTCACTTAAACCACTTGTGGACATGTTTAGTTTTCTGCAAAAAGGGAATTATAACACTAGCATTATTTACCTTATGTGATATATAATTTAAAGTTATATAGAGACTTTTTTTGGGGGGGGGAGTAGAGGTCAGGATCTGTGATTTCATCACTATAGGGAGCTTCAGGGAGAAAACTCCTTTTCCCAAAGCAGATTAGCAATTGTTCTGTACCTCACATTCTTGGAAAATTGTCTATTGAATTAAGTGACATGTCAAGCTTATATTAGTCAAAGAATACCAGTGGTGGATGTGGAATCCAGGTCTTTCTGACTACTTATATATTCACCATCTTGCCACTCACTATTAAATGTGAGTTTAAATGTAATAATTATTGCTAATAACTATAAGGATATAGGTTTGAAATAAATTAGAATTGAAACACAAACTTAGAAGATTTTGTAAAAGTCTTTTCCAATTTTTATCTTGGCTGGTCAATGAAACATAAGAAGGAATGATACTGAAAACTATTATCCTTCCTCCTCCTTTAAATTAAAAAAATTTTTTTTGATGTCTTTTGGCCCTTGTTTATATCCTGGAAAAACAATATATACTAAATTAAATTGAATTAGTTCTCTTGGGAAGAAAAAAAAAAGAGAGAAGTCAGGAAGAGTTCTGCTGAGCTTCCATCTTTTGTTCCTAGGTAAGGAAAACTGCTACAGAATGCCTTGACTGGTACAGGTTTGGAGAGTCTAAGCTCCCATTTCTATTTTCTTTGTTCTATCACCTTCTGGTTTAGAAATTAGATGAAGATGTTCGTGTTTCTAGTCTGAAGTCAAATAGATTGGCTGTTATAATGGGTAGGTCTGGGGGATGAGGGGAATATTTGAGAATAGCTTTATTGTTTTCTTTCCAAATATAATTTCATTGATTGAAATGGCATGTTCCTATTTAAGCCTCTAAAAATTACTTTCCTGAGTTGAGGTTTCTCTTAAATAAAGAAAATTGTTCAATGAAGTAGAATTAGGAGGGAGGGGAAGATAATAAATGCTTTGGAAATTAATTACTAAATGAACAAATAATGAATTAATTAATTTTACAGGTGTTTATTGCCTTTCCTGCTCACTGCCCCCTATCAGTTTAAAAATCCCTTCAAAATAAGTATGCATGGCCCAGCAAAATAAATTCCCACATTGACCATCTTAAAGAATGTGGGTTTCATTTTTCCTTTTAAGTCCAACTCCTTTCTTGCAGGTGACTAGCATATTTCACCTTCATTTCTCTGTTCTCAAGGTTTATTATAGATCAATGTTTTAAAATCTTTTACCATTTCATAATTTTTTCCCTGTAATATTGTTCTCCCTGTATAAATTGTCCTCTACTTCTGTTTGGTTCACTCTGCACCAGTTCACAGAGGTCTTGATTTCCTTTAAAACTGTTCATTTTATTTTTTATAACACAACCTCCCATAATATTCATATACCTAATTTATTTATCCATTCATTGATTCTTATACTTTATTATTGAAGAAGACCAAAACAATATCATTAGGTTTGAGCCAAATTACAGTGTGTCTGATAGTGGCTGATCAGACCAATTTGAACTTGGAATGCTCTACCACAGGTCAGGCACAATAGTCCATGTGAAAACTCAGGGTGGGTACTCTAAACTTACTTATGCCATGTTTCCTTTGAGCTGTTGCCATTCTGCTCTCCTCAGAGAATGTCATGGGGCAGCTAGGTAGTGCAGTGGATAGAGAATTTGCCCTGGAGTTAGGAGGACCTGAGTTCAAATCCAAGTTCAGACACTTAATTCACCTACCCTTTGTGACCTTGGGCAAGTCACTTAACCCCATAGCCTCTCCCCCCCACCCAAATTAGCAGTTACATAGTTGGAGGGCAGTCTCTTAATTTCCAGTTTGAGGTTACAAGGAAAAAGAGCTAATATTTTTGTACATATAGGATCTTTTCTTCTTTATGTATATTGGTCAAGTAATTGTATAGATAGGTCAAAAACATGCATAGTTTGGTAACTTTTGAATTTTAACTTGCCTTAGAATAACAATGGAAGCATTTTCTTTGCCCCTCCTAGAGCTCTTCACTTTTGAATCCTTGAAGTTCTCTCATTATCACTGTCTGCTTAGAGGTGATTGATTGTATTTGACACAGATGTTTATCAACTAGCTCTAAAAAACAAAATATATATCTGAGACATACTCTTAATTTTAATCTGCTTTATCAGCAATTTTCTTCATCCCTTTATTAAATTCAATAAACAATACAAAGAATCAAACCCTAATTTGTAGCTTTGGTCTAGTTCTGAGGTATAAATATTTACATTGAAAATTTACAAGCTAATCTTCTACGACTCCCCATGATCCCCTCTTGGCCATTAGCATATTTTATACTGACTTTGTAAGACAGTTTTTTGATCCTACTTGGTTTTATTTGACTCCAGGTCCCTGGAAGTCCTATTTTGCTCTTGATTATTTTCTCTATTGCCCTTTCTGTTGTTAAGGCTAATCATAATAATTAAATCTTGGCTTCTTAGATAATGTAGTAGAGTGATTAGTACATTGGATTTGGGATCTGAATGACCTGGATTAGAATCCCAGATCTGCTACTTATTACCCATGAGACCTTCTACAAATCATTTAATTCCTAGATCTCAGCCTCAATGGGAAGTTCTCTGACTCTGGAGTCAGACAGCCTGGATCCAGTCTGTTTGCCATCATGTGCAAATTTCTTCATTTCTTTGGACTTCAGTTTCGTCATCTGTAAAGAAGGGGGTTGGAAGTCCTCTAATCATGACTCTTAAGTCTATGCTCTTAGGATCTATAAAATGAGGGGGTTAAGTTAGAGAACCTCTCATTCCTTTCCATTTCTAAGTCTCGCAATTATGTTTTTGCCTTTATGAAAATTTTTCTATTATATTTTTTGCATTTACATGTAAAAATGTTTTTAACATTTAAAAACAAAATTGAGTTCTAAATTCCCCTTCTCTTTCTTGAAAAAGTAAGCAATTAGATCGAGATTATACAGTCATGCAAACCATAATTTCATATTAGTTGGTTGGTTGGTTGTTGTCCGTACTCAGGACAAAGATGACATTACTATGTAGAGTCAATATATAATGTGTCTGCATATTAACTACATTTTTAAAGAAAACATAAATCTTTCCCTCTCATTCTCCTGCCCCAAATAAAGAAAATTAAGAAAAATGTAGCTAAAACCAGTATATTTCCATGTAGATTCCATCAGTTCTTTTTCTGGAGGTGGGTAACATTTAAAAAATGTCAAAATAATTCTTGTTTAAACTGATTTTCAGAATAAGCCATTTGGAATTGTCTTAGATCATCATATTACTGACAATAGTTAAGTCATTTACGGTTAATCATTGTCCAATATTGCTGTTACTGTGTACAATGTTCTCCTGGTACTGCTCACTTCACTTTACATCAGTTCATGGAAGTCTTTCCAGATTTTTCTGAAAGCACAAGTCCTACAATTCCTATCTCTGGCTCTAAGCCAGTTTCTTCATTATGTCACAACCGGGCAAATGCTAATCTCCTTGGTTCCTGTCTCTATTACACCTGATCCAGGACAGGCTGCATAAGATTCCCACTTCTTCTGATTCAAAGCTTGTAGTTCCTGCTGAACTGTCCTCTAGGTTTCTATTTTCTTCCCGAGTAATATATTTAGTGCTTAGTTTATCAAATCATGTAGAAAATGAAGGGGAATAAGTTTGAATCACCACCTTTGCCACCTTTGATAATTTAATCAGATATCAGGGGAATATCTTGCATTTCATTATCACTAAAATTCACAATAGAAGAATCATGGCTGACTTTATATTGTGCTTTTATATAGATAATCCCATTTGAGCTTCACAGCAAGGCTTTGAGGGAGGTACTATTAGTATCCTCATTTTACAGATGAGGGAACAGACTCAGAGATCAAGGAAGTTGCTTGTAGTCACAAAGTTTCTAGTTCAAATATAGGTCTTCCTGATTCCATGTTCAATGCAGTTTTCCTTCTCATTTGAATGCAACTTTCAATTTACTATAGTTTTATTGTTGTTTAGTCATTTTTTCAGTCATGTTTAACTCTTTGTGACTCCTTTTGGGGTTTTCTTGTCAAAGGTACTGGAGGGGTTTGCCATTTCCTCCTCTAGCTTATTTTATAATTGAGGAAACTGAGGCAAACAGGGTTAAGTGACTTGCCCAGGTTCACCCAGCTACTATGTGAGGCTGGATTTGAATTCTGAAAGATGAGTCTTCCTGATTCCAAATCTGGCACTCTATCCACTGCACAACTTAATTGTTTCAGTTTGCAATAATAATCTCTATATAAAATTTATTTTATATAATTACATAAATTAATTATATATGATTTATCATATAAAATCCCAGTTCACAATAATAATAATAATAATAATAATAATAATGATAAATAATTTCCAACAATAGTGAGAGAATAACTGTTTCTTTGAATTTCTTGAATTTCTTGACAATTTTACAAGAAAGAGTATAAGAGCTATTAAGTTGCAAGTATGCATGGTTTAGATAATGGACTAATTATAGGAATTGTAGTTTGACTTCTGGCAAATTGTTTCCTCCCTCTGGGCCTCAGTTTCTAACTTGTATAATAAATGGAATAGACTAGATGATTACTTAAATTCCTTTTAGCTCTTTATCATTCTTGATTCTATGACTTGGGGCAGAGGCTACATAAAAAGATTATAGAAGCTATCTATCTCATTAGAGCCTTCTGTTGTTCAGAAAGTAAATTTGGTTTGGAAATGGGCAAAGGGAAGGCCATGAAAAATGAGACCCAGGAGTAGCCAGAAGGGAAGCAGAGGGAAGATGAGAGTTTGAAAAAAGCTCTGAAAACCCAAAGGCTAAGAATACCAGGATAATTTTAAAATAAAAGGAAGATTTTAAAATACATGTAGCTACAGGGAGGCTTGGCCAAAGAACAAGAGCCTAGGAAATAATGGGAAATGGAAAATATGGGAAACTGAAAGGGATAGAGATGTTACCATCCAGGAATACAGGCATGCAATAAGGGATGCCAAAAAAAAAATCAAAAGAAATAATGCTCTGGATGACATTTATGTATCTAGTCCATTGGAGTAGGACATAATTCTCCAATGGCCATCTGGAACAGAAAAGAGCTGAACAGCTAAGAGCCAAAGGAAGAACAGGTGAGGTTTCAGTGGTAAGTGATGGCTTAGATAGCTCTCTGTTTCTAATGAGAGGTAGAGAGAAGGAGATCAGAGACACTGGAGCACAGGAATTAGACAGGAGGCAGAGAGTTCCAAAAACAAAGGATTATTGGGAAAAAATCTTGAGTATCTATCTGACCATTTTCTATATAAGCCTGGGAGTCTGGATGAAATTTGTCTTTCTGTTTCAGATACTTCTCCACTTTGATGAAACCTGAGGCATTTTTATAAAGCCCTTTGTTTCATTGGGCTATTTCAGTGAAATGAAGTTCAGGAGAAGAAGTTAGACTTTTGAACAAGCTGATAAAGCCCAGTAGAAAAAGCTGCCTGTATAGTAGTTTTCCCATTCACGATGGAACAAGAGTTTCTATTTTTGTACTGTATTTTTATGAAGTGATGCAGATTCAGTGTGACTATAGAGATACATGATTAAGAGTCTAATGTTCATTGATTGTTTGGGGAACAGATGTCATTACTTTATAGTCACGCCTAGTATATACTTAGTGATGCTTTCCTGAATCCTGAGCTTATATCAATAGGCATGGAGGCAAGAGTACATACATCTTGTTCTCTACTTTTTTTCTGTCCTGAGGAAAGGAAGTCAATTGTCATGACCAAACACAAGGGTGGCTGCCCTATAAATATAGAGAATGTTGGGAACTGAGATGACTACATAGTCCTGAAAAGAGGAATGGCCAAAATATATGAATGTGGGGGAAGAGGAGAGCCTACAGCGGTACAGCTGTGGGTGGCTTTTTCTTGTTCCAGTTGTAGTTAGAAAGGGTACTTCTTGGCATAGTCTGCCTCTGCAGATGAGAGAGGTTCTACAGAGCTGTAGTGCCTCATCCCTTCAAGAAATACTTATTGATTGCTATTAACATTTTCATTACTTTGTGTTATTTATGTTATCACTCATCTAAGCTCTTTCTCTTTGCATATGAAGCCCACACACAATTCTCTAGAGGAAAGGAGTTTTCCCCTTCCCTGTCACTTAAGTGGTTCTCAGAAGGTGACTGTAGCTGTCATAACTTGGATATGAATTGCAGTTGACAGCAGATGAGAGATTTAAATCGGAAGGGACTTGGTGAACAATTGTGACGTCAGTTGTCTGGGAGAGGGCATCTTTACCATGCATGATCTACTACTACACTGTGACTATGGTCATTGCATGCTTTCAAGGACCACACTGGGAAGATTCTGCTTGTTTGGAACCCGATGTACCAGGCTGGTTTGTGCTAAAGAATAGGAAAGCACACATTGGCATAACATTTCTGTGTGTGTGTGTGTGTGTGTGTGTGTGTGTCTGTCTGTCTGTCTGTCTTTCTGTCTGTGAATGTGTGCACATGACTGATTGGAAAGGTGAGAGAGAGCCAGGGAAGGAAAGATGAGCTCTGTGAATCTGGCAAAGAATATCTGAACATTCTCTATATAAACCTGTGAATCTGGATGAAATTTGTCCTTGTTTCAGGTATTACCCCCCACCTGCCTTTGATGAAACCTGAAACATTTTCATAAAGCCTTTTGTTTAGTTTGGACTTTTTCAGTGAAGCGAATTTTAGGGAGAGCGGTTTGTCATTTTTTAAAAATTTTTTGCAAGGCAATGGGGTTAAGTGGCTTGCCCAAGGCCACACAGCTAGGTAATTATTAAGTGCCTGCGGTCAGATTTGAACTCAGGTACTCCTGACTCCAGGGCCCGTGCTCTATCCACTACACCACCTAGCTCCTCCAGTTTGTCATTTTTTTCCTCCAGCTCATTCTATAGTTGAGGAAACTGAAACAAACAGGCTTTATTGATAAGGCCTAGGGTCACACAGCTAGAAAGTATCTGAATCCTGAGAGGTGAGTCTTCCTGATTCCAGGTCTGGCACTCTATCCATAACCTAGCTGCCTCAGTTTACAATAATAATTTATATATAATATATAACATTGTATATGTATAATTATATGTAATTTATCATATAAATCCCATTTCACATTTATAATAATGTTTAATTTCTACTAAGAGGAAAAGAATAATTGTTTATTGTTTATGGTATAAGAAAAGTAAATATTTTTAAATAAAGCTTTGCAAAACACAATAATATCCTCTGTCTGACGATGTGTCCCATGATTCAGTTTGGAAAACATGGTTATCATGTCCAAATGTCCATTCTTTGTTGCTGTGCAAACTAATTATTTCTCTGTGCCAGAAATCAATTTCCAGATGGGGATAAAGAGGTATTAGAAATTTGTACCTTTAATGCTAGTGGTGTGCACAGAAGCAGGACCTATTTTTGTGGTATAGGCATCAAAATAAAATGGCTGTTTCCTAGCCAGTGGATGAGACATCTGACTAAAAAAGGCCCCTTTATCATACAAACTCATGGTTTTATATATACATTGTATTTGTTTCTTTGTTTTTGAGACTGGTTCTCCTTCTATCCCTCAGGTTGGAAGTGCAGCAATCAATCATTCAGGGGCCTGATCTCACTATTGATTGGCAAAGAATGTTTGACATGTTTCTCATTCACCTAGGCTTATTTGCTCTTCCTTAGATAGCTTGGTATTCTCATACTTCCAGGGATTTATAAGTATTTATTGCATAAGTAACCAATCATCTACTAAAACTCAAAATTCCCCAGATTGAGATCCATAAGCCTTAGCCTCCTCTGCAGCAGAGATTACAGACATATACCATAATGCCTGCTGTATATCCATGTTATAAAGCAGGAAATTTTAAAAAATGTAAACTCTACAAATAATTTTTCTTTTCTTCAGTAGTTATGATGCAGGGGGAAAGATGAAGAGAATTGTGAATGTAACAAAGAAAATTGGGTGAAGATGTAAATTGACTTGAAGTAGAGAATTATGATTGTAACAGAAACAATTTGTAATCTTAGAGACTGCTCAAATTGGGTGGAGATCTCCATTCTTGATGTACCATTGATTCATTGTTAAATGTAAAATTTGTCCTTATTTCATTAGGTTTTACTCTCTACCTAATTCTGGGTCCAATATAGGGAAAGGGAGTTCACCTTTTGCCCTCTGGATGAGAGGCAAGACATAAAAACCTGGGTTGGATCTTGGCTCAGGGCTGCAATCTTCTCTGACCATGGCCCAGCCAACAATGCTGCTTGGCTGTTCTCTCTCTCTCTCTCTCTCTCTCTCTCTATCTCTCTCTCTCTCTATCTCTCTCTCTCTCTCTCCCTCTCTCTCTCTCTCTCTCCCTCCCTCCCCATCCCTTCCTATATCTTGTAACCTTTTTTTTTTTTAATAAATTTTGTTTTCTTTCCACTCTTGCTTTCCTGAGTCTGAGTAACGATTCCTCATAGGCAGAACAGAACTCAAGTAGCCAGTAGCTACTGTTAGATCTTTTTCCCTCTTGTTTTTAGAATAATTTTGAAGCTAAAAAGATGATTTTCCTTTTCAATGGGGTTACAAAAATAAAACCCATGTAAAAATCTTAGATTTATTTTTAAAGAAAAAAATAAAAGCCTTGTCATCAGGTTTCTATATGGTTTGGATGAACATGCTGAGTTGTGTTCCATCAATCTCAATAATTCGGGGAAACCTGATCTTGTCTCCAAATCATTTTCTTTATTTACACCTGTGAAAAGAGGCTTTAATATAGAGTATGTGACAAGAGATTCCTCATGAAAGTCGCCTGAACCAAGTGGACAAATGATTATAAATCACTATCAAATTACCCTTCTCTCCTTTGGCCTGGCCAAAGGCGGTGGAAGGCCATCTTTCTATTAACCTGGCTTTCCCTTGGGGCCTCATCTCTCATTCTTCAAAATTTCAAAAGAATATCTTTCCCCAATCTTCTGGTTAGGAGTGATTAATCTTCAGTAGCTTCCCTCTACATTGGACTGTAACTAAGCAAGTCCTCATCGTGTCATATCCTGTAGATGTGACTATTGCTCATGCTGGAGATTCTCAGAGGGAAAGAAGTCTTAAATTCCACAGAGTAGTGGGACTCCTCTTTAAACTCTGAAACTGAAGAACTCAGTGAAACAACTCCAGCTTGTTAGGATGCATGTTCTTTCCTTCTTACTCAGGATACGTGGGCAGTAATATTATCTATAGTGAAGACAGAACAGCGAATCAGTATTCTGCCTGTTGGGAAACCTAATCCTTTCATTTTACAGATGAGGAAAATGAAATCCAGGAAGTTTCAGTGAAATTCCCAAGGTCACACAAGTAGCATGCATCAGAGTCAGAATTTGAACTCAGGTCTTCTGACTCTGAAAACAGTTCTTCTATTGGGCCTTGATACTATCCTTGAATATCCTCTCTGTCTCTTTTTTTCCTTATCCATTAAATCATAGTATTATAGCCCTATGTGCTAATGGCAGCCATTTTGCTCGAATTTGTTTGGGTTCAGAGAGTTAGGGAGAGGGGGGGATATGATTAGGCTCAGACAATCTCCCTAGAGTCACAGAGTCTTGCCTCTGACACTATCTGTGTGATCTTGGGCAAGTCATTTGTCTTTCAAGTTTCCTAATTTGTAAAAGAAATTGGACTAAAATCTCTGATGTCCCTTGAAACTCTAAATCTTATTCTAGGGTCAGATATTCTTGGTTGCTTCTGTTTATCCAAATAGGAGTTTTGGGGTTCTGCTTCCATTTGTAATGCCTCTGACTCTTGAATCATACTATGATAGAGTCTCCTGTTTGTTGAGAGGAATGAGTTAATTTAGGATGCACACCTTAGTGACTTTCTTCCTTTCAGACTGTGATGTCTGTGAATTGTTTGGAACTTTAGAGTTAGGGGGAAAAATAGAGAGAATTACTGCCCCTAGTTCCCACCCAGTTTCTCTGCAGTTCTGACCACATATCTTGCCTCACTCAACAAGCCTCAGCCTGGACTAGACTGCCCTGATTTTGTAATTTTCTTTTCTTAGACTAAGTGACTCTGTAAGTTCAAGAGGTCTAGATGAGAGCAGTAGAGGTAGTGCCCATTGGAGTGGATGGTTGGTGTTGTGGCTGCCAGGAGAAGACTGGAAGCAAAGGAAGCTTCTTCTTCAGAGGGAGCTGTCAGGAAAGGAGACTGACTCATGTTTGGCTATTTTACAGTGTTCAGCTAAGGTTTTGTGCAAATTGTCTGATCAAAAGTAATGTAAAAGTGCTTTAAAACAGTTGATCATGTAGACATGGATCAGTAGGTAGATAGATTGATAGACTGACAGATGCTAAATTAAGGTCTGTCATGTGGTTAGCACTGCTAAATGTTGGGGGGAAACAAATATTGGCTAATTAAATAGTCTCCACCCTCAAGGAACTCTTATTTGAATGAAGAAAGACATGAAATAAGAGAGAACCAAGGAAAGGAGGAAACCTGGATGTGGAATCAGAGGAAAGTGAGCATTGCCTGGTACTCTATGCAATGGTGGTTTGATAAGGCTTAAATATTAGACTACTAACTCATTATTACATAGTTAAAATGAATAATTTTATAATGAATAAAAAATATCAATATAAAAATAAAAGTTATGATAAATTGCTTAATGTTGTTCTAATCGTTCTTTTAACACACACACACACACACACACACACACACACACAGATCCTTTATGCTTAACATTGCTTTTTGTGAGTAGGAATAGATGACTTGCCCCTTGCCTGAGGCATACTATATACATTGTCTACATTTGTTATGTTCCCCTTGGGGGGAAATTTCTACACTTGTGAGCTTTACTTAGCATGGTGCCCAGGACCCTGAGTGGAGGTCTGTTAAGAATCAAAAGAACCTAAAGAAAATAAAGCCCAATTTCAGAGGAATCCAGGCTACTTAGAACTGAACCCAAGTTACTGGTACCTGGGGACCTCTCAGCTTTGCTAAACTCCCTAAGTTTATCTAACTTGTTGACTATGGATATATGTGTGGGGAAACTCCTCTCCTCTGTAAACTCCTCTTTCCATTTTTATTGCTTCTTTCTGACATGAAATTTAAGGTGACTTCCCTGCTTGCCTAGAGACCCAACATTTATTTGAGTCTTGGAGTAAAGGAGGATACAATTCTTCCCTGTTACTGTTACTGGCAGGGAAGGAAGATGCTGAGTCAGCTGTTGAGAACGGCTGGTTTCCAGGCAACCTGGTGTCTCTTGTATATACTTCAGAGGCTGTATGTATACTGGGCTTATCTTGGTGTGGATAAGGAGGACTATTCTGAAGTTATGGTCTGATACCTCCTTCCTGTATTCTTATCTGCTCAGTTAACTTATACTGAGGAAATAAAATCCTATTAGCAAGTGATGGGTCATAAGTTCAAACAAACAAATAATAATAAAATAAATAAACTCTTAAGTATGCTAAGAAAGCCCTAGAGAAATCTATCTCCATTTCCTGTGCTTACCTCATCCATCCCTTTCGGGGGACACACATCTTTGTAGAGGCTTTTCATGATCCTCTTTCAACTTCTTATTACCTGAGTCCTACAGAAAGGACACACCAACATGCCCACACCAGTCTCCTCGCAACTTCTGACAGCTTTCTTTGATCATAGGATACAGCCCAGTCAGAGGACACAGTTCAAAACAAAAGCATTCATTGAAATAGCATAAGAAAACTAGCAGTAAAACATTTCTCCCACAAATGTGGGAGCACCCTTTCTCATAAACACATGTAAACACCATTTCTGTAACCGTATAGTTTGAAATACTATTTTTAAATAAATTGTTTTGATGTAGAATTTTGTTTTACATTTGTATATAAAAAGACATGAGGGAAGGAACAAATATAGGAAACAATAGGGAACAAACTTGGTCAAGAGTCATGTCAACACTGCATAACTTCTATTGTTTCTGGTGTAGCCATCATATTGAGTTTACTTCCCACTGACCTTTAGTTATATGTAATCTCTCTCTCTTTAAAAAAATATTTTATTTAAGGCAATGGGGTTAAGAGTGATTTGCCCAAGGTCACACAGCTAGGCAATTATTAAGTGTAAGTGTCTGAGGTTGGATTTGAACTCAGGTCCTCCTGGCTTCAGGGCCAATGCTCTATCCATTGCACCACCTAACTGCCCCAGGAATGTGCAATCTCTTGTCTCAGATGGAAATTGCTCATTGCTTCCTGTTGGTCTCATATATGGCTACTGCTTAATATTGCTTCACTGGTCCTTGAGTGTGGAGATTGGTCAAGCTTGAGACTAAGACTCTGCTCTTTTTAAAGCAGAGTTAAAGCAGAGAGATTTTTTTGTTAAATTAAATTGTTAAATTAAGATTTTTTGTTAGAATTCTAACACATTCATTTAACAATTCATTTCAAATTATAACACAATAAACCATTAAATTAGGTTCTAAACTTTGGTTTGAATGGACTCTTCTCTAGAAATAGATTCTTCATGCTAGGGGCTGAGTTCTTAGGAACATAAAGTAAAGTCAATCTTATTTGAAAGTACATGTAATTTTTGCCATGTTTCCACTTTTTAAAATTACTCCTGGTCTAGTTTCTATTTAGAAGGTAGATTTTCAGTAAACAGTCAAGGGTTCTTAGGATTTGAATTCACGTCCAACATCCAACTCCCTTTTTCTCAACCTCAAAACTCTTTTGTTCTCCCATACAATGAGTGGGAAGGGAGAAATCAAGGTAACAAGCTGCTAAATGAGGAGGTTCTTGACTTAAGTCTAGAAGTCCATCAATGACCTTCCCTTCCATGGGCATCTCAGAGAAGATGCACCCAAGAAATGAATCTGGTGGAAAAGAAATAAAAAAACAGCAAGATAGTCATTTAGGAGGACAAAATGTTTGTTTCACTGATAAAACATGGCTCATGAAGGAAAATAACTCAGAATAAGGTAGGGAGCAAATAGATGTTGTTGCTATGGGAACTTGGTTGGTAAAAGAACAGAATATGTAAATGCTGTAATTTGGTATTTTAATGTGCTTCCTTTCCATGAAGAAAATTCCCTGACAACTGAAATGAACAACTGAATCTTAGGCTGCAAACAGCAGTGAGGGATGATTGACAGAGGCTGGACAAGCAGGTTCTGAATTACCCCCAAAGGGCAATTTAAACTTTATTCAGAGAAATACAATCAAATGCAAAGGGTTCTTTTTTTATGGAATAGTTAAGTGCAGCCACTTATCCCTAGGCACACTTTCAAAAGATTTTCTTTAGTCTAAGTTTTGATGACTTGGGCTGAGTTGGAGATCCAGATACCAATAATGAACCACAATTAGGAATAATTACAATTCCATTATTAGTTATTATCTCCACCATAATAGGTTAGTGATACTCTTATTATTTGAAGAATACAGATGATCATGCATTAGAAATCATTACCATTTGAGTATGATGATAATGATGATGATGAATTGTTGTTATTGCTCAAATAATTTTTCTATGATAATCACTTGGGTAGCTTAGATGGCACACTAAATGTTAATATCAATCTATATTTTAATAATCACCACAATAAATTATCAGCAGTATAATAAATCAACAGTAAACATTTCCATAGATAGTCTATTCATATTATTTGATTATATTTAGTTTGCTCAATGGTACATCAGGATTATAATTTCTATTTTATAAATGAAAAAAAATGCTTCCAGCAATCACATAATATATACTAGTACAGAACAACAATAACAACAAAAGAAACAGAGCCATAGTTGGGAGTCCCAATTCTAGTCATAGCTTGGCTTCAATGTGTTTCATCTAAGGCTTATTGTGAAGTCTCATTTTTTTTTCTGAGCCTCACCACACAAAAAGATTGCGCCAGTGACAGGATTGTGAGCTCAGAGAGGTTAAAATAGAAAGAGAATAGTAACCAATTAATAAACTTCCAATAAGTATTTACTGTGGGCCAGATCCCAGTCATATAAATTCAAAAAGACAGCCTTCTCTGTAAAGGAATTTACATTTTACTAGAGGTAGATAACAGGCTCATAGATAACTAAGTTTGGGATATTAAAAAATACACTGTAATTGGTTATTAGAGAAGAAAATTATCTACTATTGACTCTTGTTTAAAACCCCCAAGAAACCATTGTACAGTTGGTATCACGGGGAGGAAGCATTTAGTTTTTGACCTGAGCAAGCTGTTGGTTCATGTTCATTTCTTCATTGGTTCTCTTTGAAAAAAAAAAGGACAAATAATAACAACTTCTCCCCAAAACTTTTTGTCTTTAGTTTGAAATCACAAATCTCTGCTTTTTGCCTCCTCCCTCAGGTCCTGCCTGACTACTGTCATTCAATTTCTTTGAGGTTTTTCTCCTGGGTTTTCTTTTCTTTTCTTTTTTTTAAGAAAAAAGAGGTTTCTCTTTGTCTGTGACTTAAGTCACAAAGTTTTGAAACTCAGGCAACTCTCTAAGATTGTATGTTATATACAGGTTGAGACTTGCATCTTGCTTAGGGGAAGAAATTCCAGGTCAAAGGAAAAATAGGATCTGCTAATAACTATATGAAAGCATAGAGGGATTTAAAGTCAAAAACAAATGGTATGACAATACCATATCTTAATAGAAAATAGACCTGAATTTTTCATGTTTTCCATTTTTTTTACTAAGTTCCTTCCATGCACTTTATTTATAAAATCTTTTTTTCCATGTTGTCCTTTATTTTGAAGCAATGCAATGAAATAAAAATAGTAGGCAAACTGACTAAGGAGCATGTTAATTATGATTACAGACACATGATTTTTTTTACTTTTGCACTAGACACAAAACATGTATAATTTTAAAAGTCTTATTTTTCTACAGCTCTAAAAATGATAATATACTGTTAATTATCGGTATTTTCCTGTTCTCCAATTATTTTGGTAATTAGTTACTATTATTATGAATATGTATACATAGATATGACTAGAAGAAAATACCAGACATGTTATTCAGAGTTCCTATCCTTTTCAATGCATGATAACTTTTTACTATCAAATCATGGTGTAGACTCCATTAGTATTATAGTTATATTATGAATATTCATTGAATTAGAAAGTAGCATGAATTCAATGGTTTTCATGAATTTTCATTTTATTAATCATGACATCATCTCTATATTATTTACTCAAGGAATCACAGCTTTAGGACTAGAAAAGTTTACTCATTTCATAAGGAGAGCTTAAATGACTTGTCTCAGGTCCTATTGCTCCTAAGTGGCCTAGCTGGTATTTGAATGAAAAGACTGACCTCAAGTTTGTGCACTTTTCATTACACCATCTTCTGTCTTAAGAGAGAAGTATCATGGCAAGGCAAGTATTATGCCTCTCTAGAATTTTCTTCTCCAATCTATTTTTGGATCGGGGTTCTTGGCTTATGGAAATGTATCCCTCAAATTCAAATCAATGAATATTTATTAGGTATCTACTGTGTGTGTAGAACAGAGAAAGAGATAGAGACAGAGAAAGAGAGACAGACACAGAAACAGAAAGAGACAAATAGAGACAAAGGGAGGGAGGGAGGGAGGGGGAGAGAGAGAGAAAGAAAGGTTAGATAAAACATAATCATTGACTGCACAATGTTTTAATCTAGTTCAGAAAAGGCAAAGAATCTACTATCCTTTCATGAACTTCAGATCAAAATACAGAATTCTCTTGTCCCCATAAAAGTTAGCATTTTAAGATTTGCATAGCACTTGATATGGATTATTTCACTGATCCCTACTACAGCCCTGTGAGGTAGGTACACATATTAGTCACATTTTACACATGAGAAAATGAGGCAGACAAGTGTTTAAAAGACTTGTCCAGGCTCACAGAGCCAACAAGTGTCTATGGAAGGATGTTAATTTCTCTACCTAATTCGAGGTTCAGTTCTTGCTCCTCTGCGCTACCTAATGGTCCTATTCCCTCAGCTCTCCAAGGTTGTAATGACTTCAGGACCTTGGGAGAGCAATTTCATCCATTCTTTTGTGCTGCATGGTTTTCCTGAGACAGTTCCCCACCTAGTTGTGAAGGCTTTACTCTTAGGTAATTGACTTCTCTACCTATTTCCTCTGACAGGCATCTAGTTAAAACTATAGCATGATCTCCATAAAGGCAGGAATTGCTATTTTTGGATTCATGTATCCCCTTTGCCTAGTCCGGTAATTTGCATAGATTAGATGCTTAATGTTGTTTTGCTTTTGGTTCTAAGTTTTGTGAATTGTCAGAAATTGTCACATAATCGTAGGAGGCAGCTAGGTGGCACAGTGGATAAAGCACTGGCCCTGGAGTCAGTAGTACCTGGGTTCAAATCCCGGTCTCAGACACTTAATAATTACGTAGCTGTGTGGCCTTGAGCAAGCCCTCCAGCTGACAATGTGTTGAAGGTCATTCAGAAATGCTTGGTTGAGCCTATTGTTAAATTTGAAGTATGAACATTTATAACTCAGGAATCAGTATACATTACAAATCAGGTTCAATTTATTGTTTTGTTGATTGATACACTTAAGAAAACTTTCAGATAGGGGCGGCTAGGTGGCACAGTGGATAAAGCACTGGCCTTGGAGTCAGGAGTATCTGGGTTCAAATCCGGTTTCAGACACTTAATAATTACCTAGCTGTGTGGCCTTGGGCAAGCCACTTAACCCAGTTTGCCTTGCAAAAACCTAAAAAAAAAAAGAAAACATTCAGATTAAACTTAAAAATGTGTGCTTAATGGTCCATTCTCCTTTCTCTTTCCTCCTCACCCACCAGGTTGTTAAATATTTACCACTCCACCCTTGGCAACTTTTTATAAACATTACTTGACTCATCAGGAGGGCAATAGAAGGCTCAAGGAATGAAGTCATCCTCAGACTGGAGGAGGGATGACTATAAGGTAATAGTAATAATTAATAATGATAAAAATAATTGACATTGGTTTTGGCTTATGGAAAAGCCAAAGCCAAGTCATTTAAAGTTTGTGAAGTACTTTACATCTATTGTTTCTTTTGAGTCTTATAGTACTTCAATTACAATCTCTTCGTTTTATGAATGAAAAAACACACAGATGAGAAGGGACTTGTCCAGGGTCCTTCTTGTAGTAGTTGTCAGAGCAGTGTTTGAACCCTGGTCTTCTGACCCTTAGCTCCATTGATCTTTCCACCATTCCATGATCTATCTACAAATACCACTTGCCCCCCCCCAGTGTTATTTGATGATATTCCTGGGCTTTACCTCACATTCTGGTGCCTTGGTCCTTTCCAAAAATGGAAGTTCAGTTTGTAATTTTTTGAAACCATTGAAACTCTTTCAAATGAATACTTCTTCCACTGAAGCAAATATAAAACCTTCTTTACCTCTTATGGGATTCTTTCCCCTATCTTTCCATAAGTCTTCTATAGAGGTCTTACTCTCTAAATTGGAGACCATCCTTCATTATTTTTAATACTCGAAGGGGATCACTGTGATACACAGACTGTGCATCTCTTTAATGTCATAGGATTGGTTTAAATCTTCCTATAACTAAACATGTCCTTGATGTCTTTGAAGATGAAGTGGTGATGAAATGGGAAGCTAGGTGGTGCAGGGAATAGACTATTAGTCCTGGAGTCAAGAGGACCTGAGTTCAAATATGTTATCAGACACTTGACTCATACTAGCTGTGTGACTTTGGGAAAGTTACTTAACCCTGATTGCCTTGCATCCACAGTCATCTCTAGTCGTCCTGATTCATATCTAGTTACTGAACTCAGATGACTCTGGAGGACAAAGTGAAAGTGAGGCTGGTAACTTTACACAGAAACCCCTCACTTAAATTGAGTTCACATGCATATCATGGTGTCATCTCCCTGATGTTATGGTCTTCTAGAATAAAGGACAAACATCATCATCATCATCATCATCATCATCATCATCATCATCGTCACTGGTGGCACAGTAAATAAGGCCCTCAGGAAGAACTGAGTTCAGATCTAGTCTCAGATACTTGTTAAACGTGTGACCCTGGGCAAATCATTTAGTCTTTATCTGTCTCAGTTTCCTTAACTATATAAAATGGAAATCATATAGTAGTGGTTGTGAGGATATTTGTAGCACATTTAGCATAGTTTCTGGCCCATAGCGGGTATGATATGAATGTTGGCTATTATTATGTGATAGTCTGAATTTTTTTTTGCAAGGCAAACGGGGTTAAGTGGCTTGCCCAAGGCCACACAGCTAGGTAATTATTAAGTGTCTGAGACCGGATTTGAACCCAGGTACTCCTGACTCCAAGGCCAGTGCTTTATCTACTACGCCACCTAGCTGCTCTGATAGTCTGAATTTGAAACCAGTCCTTTTGAATGTGGGCTACTATTTTTTCCCACTGTTCTACTGTGCTCCCCCTCCCTTTCCTATCATATGAAACACATAGATATTGGAACTATGTTGGCCAGTTGACGCAATGGACTGAATCCTGGCTTGAGATTTAGGTGAGCTGTGTTCCAGTTCTGGCTTTGTCTTCTGAGCTGCTTTGTCAGTTTGAGTAAAACTTCACTGGTCTGGGCCTTGGTTTCCTCATTCATAAAATAAGAAGACTTGCCACTTACATTCAAAGTGCATGCATGCTTAGCAGAAAAAGGGAAGGAACACGAGGCATGTCTCACTAGGTTTTGCAGAGTCAATGAAATGTTTTTTTTTTTTAAAGCCCCAGAGAAGCCCCAAACCAAAAAAATAGCCCAGAAGGAAGACTTCAGTATGAATACCAAGGAGAAAAAAGGATCTGTAGGGTAAGAGAGGAATTTTGATGTATATTAGAAGATTGGAGGGTAGAAGAAAATTACATAGAGAAATGAGGACAGAAAAAGCTCACTGAACACTTGGAACTGAGAAACAAATGTTTCTGAAGTGGAGGGAGCTGAATGCTTTGACGAGGAAGCAACTACTTGTCCCGTGAGGAATGATAATACATGAATAGGTGCTGTCAGGTGGGAGATCATCTGCAAGAGTTAGAGGAAAAAGAAGAAGACTGATGATTGGTGATTCTTTGCTGATGGGAACTGAGGCAGCTAATTTTTGACCTGGCACCCAAAATGGAAAGGGTGGTTATCTTCCTGGAATATGAATTCAGGACATAACAGATCCTCCTCACAATTATCAGAATAGATGACTCTTGTTCATTTCTGATTATTCATGTGTGTGCAAAGGATCCTGCCAGAAGAAATGTAAAAAGTATTGCCAAAGATAACAAGATCTTGGACAAGAAAGTGAAGACCATAAGGGCACAGGTTGTATTTTCCTCACTGTTGCCTCTTGAAGGCAAGGCATACACAAGAGAAAATTTCATTTGAGAAGTGAACAACTGGCTAAGAAAGTGGTATCTGAAAATAGAAGTTGTATTTCTCAAAAATGACTTTAAATATAGGAATGACAGAATCCTGGCCAGGGATGGAGTACATCCAACAAAGGTTATTAACTTGCAAATCTAATCAAAGGAGATTTAAGCTAAAAGAAGAAGACTAAACACATACATACATGCATATGTATATATATACATATTTATCTATGCACATATATGTGTATATTATATTTATACATATATATATATATACATAAACACAAAATATCTATCTGTCTGTCTTTGTCTATGCATACACATACATACATACCCATCTAGCTGGTGAGGATAGATCATGTTGATGGACATGATCTTCTTCTTCTTCTTCTTCTTCTTCGTCTTCTTCTTTTTTTTAGGTTTTTGCTAGGCAATGGGGTTAAGTGGCTTGCCCAAGGCCACACAGCTAGGCAATTATTAAGTGTCTGAGACCAGATTTGAACCCAGGTACTCCTGACTCCAGGGCTGGTGCTCGATCCACTGCGCCACCTAGCCGCCCCAATGATCTAATAGGAAGAAAATCAAAGAAAGGAGGCAGTAGTAAAACACATCACCTTAGACATTCATTTATAAATGTACAAAGATTTGATAACAAGAAAGGTGACGATTTAACTCAAGGATTTGACTTTATAGGGATGATTAAAACTTGGTGGATGTAATCCTTGACTAGAAAGTATTTTTGGAAGTTGTACCTTATTATAAGAAACAAATGGTGGAATGGCATTAGATAAAAAAAAACATATTTAATCATGTGATAAAATTCAGAAATTTAAGGAGGGAGCCTACTTCAGAAAATTTGAGTGAAAATTAATGAGAGAACAAAGTATAACACAGAATACCTGGACAAAATAGGAAATAGATGAAGAATTAAGGAAACATCAACACTAGACATGGTATGATATAGCAGAATACTTCAATTATTCAAACATCTGGTGGAACTCTTTACCAAAGATTAAGTAACTAATGACTACTTTATTTTCCTTTGATTTTTTTTCAAGGCAATGGGATCAAGTGACTTGCCCAAGGTCACACAGTTAGGTAATTATTAAGTATCTGAGACCAGATTTGAACTCCTCTGGACTCCAGGGCTGGTGCTCTATCCTTGTGCCACCTAGATGCCCCAACTTCTTCACTTTTTAATGACAATTTCCATCTTAAAACTCCTCAAAAATCATCTTTATTTACTTTTTTTATTCAAGTCTTTAGTGGAAAGATTTTTCTTCTTGTCAAGGCCAACTTTTCTAAAAGTGTCCTTAGTCACATCTTTTCTCATTTCTTCTTCTACTTTAATTTCCATAAAAGGCATGTTATGAAAGAAAACAGACCAAAAAATAGCCCCAAGAAAAATAAAGAAAATTAGGAAAAAAAGTATGCTTCAATCTGTGTTCATTCTTTCAGTGCTTTCTCTGGAGATGAATAGTATTTTTCATCATAAATTCTTTGGAATTGTTAGAGCATTGCATTGCTGAGAATAACTAAGGCATTCACAGTTGAGACTTGTTACAATATTGCTGTTCTTGTGTACAATGTTCTCCTGGTTCTGCTCACTTTACTTTTCATTAGTTCATATGTGTTTCTAGAGAGCATCTTGATTGCCATTTCATATAGAAAAATAATATTCTATTACAATTGTACACAACTAATTCAGTCATTCTCCAATCGGTGGGCAACCCTTCAATTTCCAATTCTTTCCCACCACAAAAAGATCTACTATAAATATTGTTGTGCATATAGGTTCCCCCATGGTATTGTTTCTTCCTATGTCTTCTTGCCCTATGTAATCATCTCTTAGCTCTCTTATCTCTAACTTTTATTTACTGTTTCCAAAAAATCCCCAAATCAAAAAACCAAGTCTGTCTCTTGAACTCACTATCTCTTAAGGAATTGTCCTATATAGCTCCTCTTTTTCACAACCAAACTCCTTAAAAAATTACTCTTGTATTTACTTATTTTCCTCCTATTCTCTTCTCAGCCTTTTGAATTCTAGTTTCAGACCTCTTCACTCACTTGCAAAGAAACAAATGATATTTTAATGTTCAAATTTGGAGGCCATTTCCCAAGATTCATCTTCTTGACCTACCTGCATCATTTGGCACTGTTGACTGCTCCATCCTCCTGAATAGCCTCTTCTCTATTGATTTTTCTGATAATGATCTTTTTTTTGTTCTCCTGCCTTCTGACTAATCTTTCTTAGATTTTTCTGTATGTATGTATTATTCATGTTCTGATTCTAAACAGCAGGTGTACCTTAAGTTCCTATCCTGAGTCCTCTTCTCTCTCTACACTCTTTCTTGTGGTGATCTCATCAACTCCTATCAGTTCAGTTATCACCTCTCCTCAGATGACTCCTGGATTTATATATCTAATCCTCATTTTTCTTCTGAGATCTAGTATCATGTCATGAACTACCTATTAAACATTTTAAGCTAGATATCTGTAGACATGTCAAATTCAATATGTCTCAAACAAAATGCATTATCTCCTACCCCACCCCCTACTTACTTCCCTTCTGAACATCCTTCTTTCTTTTAAGGATACTTCCAACCTTTTAGTCACTCAGAATAGGAATTAATGGTCCTATGTCACCTTGAAAGATGTTTTCTAATGGAGTGTCCAGGGAATCTGTGCTGTTAACATTTTTTAATCATTGACTTGTTTAGGGTCATCCTTATAAAATTTGCAGATGTTAAAAAATTAGGTAAGGATAGTTAAAATAGTAAATGATAGAATCAGGATTCAAAACAGTCTTGACACTTTAGAATACTGGGCAAGATCTAAAAAGATAAAGTTCAATGTTTGGTTAAAGAAATTGACTGCTCTTAATGCACGACAGGAAATAGGATGGGTAGGCTGTAATTTTTTAAAAAAAAAAGTTTCCAAGACCTCATCTGAATTCTTGTGTTCATTTCTGGGTACACAACCAAAAGGGCGGAGGGCCTCATGTCTAGATCCCTTATTAGTCCTTGTTGAAAGAATTAGAAATATTTCGGCCAGTAAAGAAAAGGCTTGGGGGTGGCTAGGTGGCACAGTGGATAGAGCACTGGCCTTGGAGTCAGTAGTACCTGAGTTCAAATTCAACCTCAGACACTTAATAATTAGCTAGCTGTGTGGCTTTGGGCAAACCACTTAACCCCATTGCCTTGAAAAATATAAAAATTTAAAAAAAGGGAAATCAAAGGAAAGGCTTGGTTGGGACATGGTAACCCATGTGGAAATATAATAAAACTTGTTTTGTTTGGCCTCAGTGGGCAGAATCAAGAGCAATGGGTAGAAATTTCAAAGAAGGAAAATTTAGGCTTGATGTCAAGAAAATTTTCATAATAATTATAACTATCTCCAAATGTAATGGACTTTCTAGGGAGGGAATAGATTTTCTTCTCCCTCCTCCCCTCCACCTCATCGGCTGATAAATTTAGTGGTCTTTTGTTCCCCTAAAGAAAATGTGAATGTTGAACTAGCTGGTTTTTGAGACTGTTTACAATTCTGAAATCTTTTGATTCCACAAAATGTTCCTGAAGGTTCCTTTGAAATTTACTTTTCTGTGTTTGTTTCTTTTATTTGTATTTCCTTTGCTCATTGTTCCTAAGGCAATGTGTATTTACTGAATGAACATGGCAACTTAAGAGGTCTGTCAGCCTATAAAGTCAGTCTTGGAGTTAGGAAGACCTGACCTCTGTACTAGCTTGTGTGACCTTGGGCAAGTCACTTACCTCAGTTTCCTTCACTGTAAAATGAATAGGAGAAGGACATGGATTGTTTGAGGTGACTATCTGCTCTTTACGTACTAAGGTGGTATGGTAATTTCTCTTCCTTTGACTGTTCCTTTCTCTGGTTCTTAGGTAAATTGTGAGGATTGAAAAGTTTGAGTTGAAGAGACTGAAAGCCACTCCAACATCTGTGCAGAGAAAAACCAAATGGGGTCAAGAAGAGTTAGACATGACTGATAAGACAATAACAACACGCACCAGCAACTGTGTTAAACCCCGGAGATGTGAATAAAGGTAAACCAGTCCCTTTCCTCAGAAAGCTTGTATTCTAATGGAGGGGACAACAGGGGACAAGCAGAATATACAAAGTAGAAGCAAGGTAACTTGAGAGAGGAAGGCACTAGTGGCTAATAGGACTGGGAAAGGTTGCCTGTGAAAGGTGTTATTGTTTATTCTTCTTTCTCAAAAAAGACCATGACATCAGGGAAGAAATGCCATGACAAGCAAGTAAATTGGAATTGAGTGGGGGGATACTGTGCCAGGTCACCAGCCTCACTTTCTCCTCCAGCGGCATCTGGGTCCAGTGGCCACATATGCATCAGGATGACTGGAGATAGCTCCAGATATGAGGCAAAACAGGTAAATGTCCCATGCTGAGACTGCATTTGACCTCAGGTCTTACTGACTCTGCTAGGATCAGTGTTCTATCCAACTGCACCACCTAGAATTTGAACAGAGACTTGAAGTCTTTGAAATTACTAGGCTGAGTGAAGGTCTAAAATCTTCTAGGCTTGGGATACAACCAGTGCCAAGTCACAGAAATGGTTATGGAGGGTCATATTCAAGGAAAAACCAGTAGGTCAGTGTTCCTGATCGGAAAGCTATTTGAAGGGAATAATGTATAAGAAGACTGGAAAAGGATGAAAAAAGATTATAAAGAACTTTAAATCAGTCAGCCAGTAAATAAACATTTATTAGGTTTCTAATGTGTGGCAGACATTGTACTGAGTGTTGGGGAGACCAAGAAAGGTCAAAGTCTCTGTTCTCAAGGAACTCATCTGATGGGAATGTCAATCTGAAGATGTGATTATTGATATATAATAGATTATAGAAATAATAAGTATCATTGAAACTCAGAAGTGGAATGACGTATTTGAACACAAGGAGGTTCTCTATATTGACTGTATAAACTAAAAAAAATCCACATATCTGAAGGCATCTTAAACTCGGTCAGAAGACATTATCTTTCTTGGAAATGCTTAATTAAGGATGTGGATTGTTTGATGTGACTGTATTTGCTCTTTGCACACTAAGATGATGTGCTTATTTCTCTTCCACTGGCTCTTAGGCAAGATGTGAGGATTGAAAAGCTAATTTGAAAGAGAATAAAAATGCCTGGACAGGCCCCTTCCCTGCAGTGCCCCTATTCTTGTCTCCCCTCCTTCCCTACCCCCATTCATATGATCACTGAAGAAGGAGTACTCTCTGGCAGCTCCGGGCGCCTTGGCCAGGCTGCTCTAAGGAGGGGGTGGGGTGGGGCAGGGCCTAGGGTAGGATGAGTGAGCAACAGGTGCTATGAGGAGTCTAGACAGAAAAGTATCCTTATACCCATTGGAACTCTATTTTAAAATAGCTCTTTCCCCAAATACTCTCCTGGCGGCACTGAGCCCGTCTGCCCTGAGGTTTAAAATCAGTTTGGCACTTTTCATTCTTGCAATTAGAGAACCCCTTTTGGGGTTGTAAAATCATCAGCCAGCTGAGTCAATTAGCTCAGCTGGGAGGGGGATGCACCCTCCACTTTCTCTCTCTGGTCCCATCGAGGTTTGCCTTGCATTCTTGCCACACTTTCTTCTAGGCCTTCAGGATGTAGGTGGGGATTCACAATGTGTGATTTCCTTCTCTGTGTTAGACACCCACAGGGAAACTGTGTGAATGGGGCTTCAGACTCTATGGCTTGCTAACATATTAAAAACGTTTGGGTTGCTCTCACAGCAGTCTTTTGTAGGGAGAGAAACAGCAAAAGATTATTTTATGGGGGGAAATGGATGGTAAACTAGTTCATCTAGGAAGTTGGTTGGTAAGTAAGGATTATTTCTTTATATTTGCAACACCAATGTTTTGCAAAGTGACTGGTCCATATTCAGTGGTTTATAAATTATTTTTATTTTGGAAATTATTGATGATTGATTAACAAGGTTAGGGAAACTGGGCCCAAAATTTACTTAGAGTTTTGGAGCTAGAAGAAGTTATTTGCATCATCTGACTTAGTCCTCTATTTTAAGATGCAGAAAGTTAAAGTGAATTGTCTTTATCAAGTCCCACAATTCATTAGCAGCAGAGTTAGGCTCAGGACTCAGGTTTCATGAGATCCTTCCTTGAGTTCTTTCCACTCTATGAGGGTCCTCCTGTGAGTCAATTAGTTTTATTAAGTTTCATCTCATCTTCCCAATGCCTCCCCCTCCCACCCCTTATCCCACCTCATCCCTTGGGGGAAAAAAGAAAAAAAAGAATATTTATATGTGAATGGATTCCTACAGATCTATCATTGTGGTTGGAAAATAATTCAAACAAAAGCTCCTAGATAATGATTCATCTTTGAACAGGAAAGCAAAGTTTAGGCAACCACTGATGTCAAGATCTGTATTTGGATTGAGCATATTTTAAAAAAAACTTGTCTGTAGTAGGAGGAATGAATATGAGATCTAGAGAAATTTAATCTTACAGACATTTGAACCCAGGAGGGTATAAGTGGGAAACAGGGCCAGCAGGATGCAATGTGGTCAGGGAAGACATGTGTGCATATAGAATATCAGTTGACCCAGAAGGACTGACCTATGGCATATGAGGCCTGGGGCTTAATTAAGGACATGGGTGTTTTAGATTCTCCATTGATGCAGGCCCATCTAATTCCCCTGGTGTGTCTCTTGGGGGGGGGGAAAGAGATTCTGTGACCATAAAGCATTAAAAAAGTGATTATAAATAAACATAAATCATCAATTAGTTGGGCACTGCACAGCCAGCCTTGTCCACCGAAGGTTAGATGTAGACAGCAGGCATATGGGGTGGGGGGCAGTTAGTTTGGTCCCTTGTGAGGAAAAAAGGATATGAGACAATATGTAGGAATGGATGGAGGGAATGGCTATTTGGAAATAGACTGATAGCCTATTGAACCTGGCTAACTGAGGCAGTGGTTAATACTCGTTGCTCCAAAGTTAGTCATGAATTCCTGTGATTGGACCTTGATGCTAAAAGGAGAGGAATTTGTTCTTGTCCTTATTTGAACTTTGGCTTCTTCCTTGATACATGAAACTGCAAAACCTTTGGGATATTGATCTCAGCTCCTAGGAAGAAAAAGGATAACCTAGAATGCAAACTGTATTGTACCTGGATGGTGACCCAAGAGCAGAGTGTGTTCTATTTGCCTATATTGGTTTTTTAGCTCATGAATGCTTTGTTTAGTTATTTGACTCCAAGTTGTCCTTCTTAAATTCTGAAGACACTGCATTTTGATCTTGAGATAATTTAGACCTATAAGAATTCTTATTAGAAGGTGCAGACTCTACCATCATTATTTCACACTGCAGGAATAAAAAATGATACAATATAATACATTTTTTATCAATTAAACAATATCACATCAACAATATCAATTAAGCTTTATTATATAAAATGATATATTACTGATTTTACACATAATATAGTTGATTATTGACAGAACTATAAATGAATATAATTGTAAATGACAACAATTATATTTATTTATCAATTTATATTTATGTATCATATAGATATTAATTTAATACATTGATATGTTAATATTTTCAATATATCAATATTGATAAATTGATGAAATGTAAATACAAGTATATATAGATATAATTATAGGTAAATAAATATAAAATATATTCAATAGCTATATTCAATATAATCTCAATAACCAGAGGCATGGTATTTGTCTTATGGTTTCCCTTAGAGAATGATCTTTTCCAGAAGCCCAGTATTTAAACCCAGAGATTCCTAGTATCTTCTCTATTTCTCAGTCTCCTTTTTGGCCATAGATACCTGTGATCAACCTCCAATAGAAAGAAGTCTTCAGAGGGAGAGGGATTTAAGCTGGTTGATGGTACTCAGTGAGTTTTTGATTGGAGTAAGTGACTGCCTCTGAGATGGGATTTCAGGGTTGCCTTACAGTTCTGCTGATCAATAGGTTGCTTTTGAAGATGTCTGGGTTGACTGATCCCTGAAATGATATCATTAGAGACTCATGTCTTTGGTTTAATGCTTCCTCCTCAGTTTTAAGGCAAATACTCTTGGGAGAAAAACACATTAATCCCTTGAACATTGTTTATACTTTAGTATAAAGAAATTTGTTCTTTTTTTCAGAGATCAAGATAGGTAGCTTGTAGTCTAGTGATTAAAGCCTGGGGCCTGGATTTAGTATGATTTGAATTCAAATCCAAACTGTTATACTTGCTGGCTGGGTGATCTTGGACAGGTCATTTCTATCTGCCTCAGTTTTCGCAATTGGAAAATAGGAGTAATAATATTATCTACCTCCTAGGGTTTTGGGGAGGATCAAATGACAAAATATTTTTTAAAATATATAATTCTGAGGAAAATATTAATAAATCTGAAAAGTAGGTTGGAATTAGTTTGTGAAGGACTGTTAATGTCAAACACAAGAGTATGAGTTTGCTCATAAGTAAGGGATAACATGGTTATACCTGAACTTTAGGAAATCACTTTGGTAGACAAGTGAAAACAAATTGAAGTGGTGATAGGCCAATTAGAAAGCCATACTATGGGGTGGCTAGGTTGCTCAGTGGATTGAGAACCCACCCTGGAGTCAGGAGTACCTGAGTTCAAATCCAACCTCAGACACTTAATAATTACCTAGCTGTGTGGTCTTGGGTAAGTCACTTAACCCCATTTCCTTGCAAAAACTAAAATAAATAAAAAGATAAAATAAAATGCTTAGCATAGACCCAAGCATATAGCAGATGCTATATAAATGGCAACAACAACAACAACAATAATCATAGAGACTAAGAAATTTGAGGGCTCTATCCTGAAGGGGCTGATGGGGTAGGGATTTCACAGGAAGCAACAGGGTAAATAAAGGAAGATGGGGTTACTGATTTAAACCTAGAAGGGATATTACAGGTAATCTAGTTTAATTTTCTCACTACAGATGAGGAAATCAAGATTGAGAAAGACCATCTAATTTGCCCAAGATCAACTATGTAGGGGTTGTTGGGTGGCACAGTGGATACAGCACCAGCCCTGGAGTCAGGAGGACCTGAGTTCAAATCCGACCTCAGACACTTAATAATTACCTAGCTGTGTGGCCTTGGGCAAGCCACTTAACCCCATTGCCTTGCAAAAAACCAAAAAGGTCAACTATGTAGTAAACAGTAAATCAGGTTCTCTTGTTCCATTTGCCCCCTCTTTCCACTGTACCAAATTTCAGAAGCCCTCAACCCCCATTGAGATGGAAGAACAGATCCACCTGGATTTTATTATCCTAGCTATGGACAACCTTATGCCTTCCCAGGCTCTTCATCCTCCTGTTCCTCTCTGTGCCTATACTCCCATTCAGTTTAGGTTTCAGTCACTAGACTGCTATTTTCCTTTGGTGGCATCTCTGCCATTTGGTTTGGTGGGAGACAGCACAACATGGTACTGAGGGGGACGATGAGGAGAGATGGAAAGCAGTTTTAGAAGAGCCCACGGTTGGGTGCCCATAGTGGAAAGGAAAGAGTGACCTTGTGCCTAAGGTCCAACAGAGGCCAGAAAAAGACTACAGGAATGTGGCAGTTAGAGCTAATGATTGGGCTAGTGGTTATACAGAACTGGGGATTTTCCTGCTCTCCCTAGGGGTGTTGTTTAACTCTTCTACAGTTATTGACTTTTTCAATCTATAGAGATTTAGCTTGGAGAAAAGTCAGAGACATGATTACTGTCCTCTAGTATTTGAAGTCTTTAAGATGGAAGAGAGTCAACTTGTTCTGTATTTCTCCAGGGAACAGAACCTGGACCAGTTACAGAGAGGAGTTTTGGTTTAGAGGAACATGAGTTTTAAAAGCAACCTAAGTGTCTTACCAAGGCATAAGATGAATACATGTTATTGGAAGTATTCTGGCAGAGGCTGGATTAGAAGGGTTATTGCAAATTAGAGATGAAATGACTTCTAAGGTCTTTTCTAACAGATTATGTGATTCCAAATTGCAGTGCTGGCCTTAGACACCAGGGAGAATCCAGGACAGGGATGACTGAGAGGCTTTCTCCCTTCCCTCCTGAGTAGTAGAATATTATTAAAGCTCTTTGAACAACTAGGAAAAATCCAAACTAGTCTCCCTTTTCCTCTTTTACCTTTCCCTTTCAAACCAGAGTGAATGGACACCAACCAAAAGAAATACCTATTTTGAATTCAACAATTATTAAATGTCATATATGCAAGGAACTTTTCTAAGTATTTGGAAATGCAGAAATAAGTAAAACATGATCTCTGTTCTCAAGTAACTTACAAAGAGAGAGGGAGACTGATGACTTTGTGCAGCTTTGCCTCACTTAAATACAATTCACTCACAAGTGAGGACATCACCCTTACAACAGTCCTCTTCATAAATGGTCAACAACTCCAATAATAACTAATGAGGATAGCATGGGTGAATGCTTGGAGGGAAAGAACACATATATGTATGATAGAAGGCCAAATGTGATTAATATAAAAGAGAGGTCTAGAGAAAGAGCTATGAGAAATTTTAGGACAGAGAGATCACATGCAGCTGGGGACAAAGACTTCATGCTGGAAGTGGTTACCGAGTTGGGTCTAAAAGAGAGGGATTGACTTTTATCAGAAGAGATGGGACATAAAGGAGCTGTCTATTCCAGGATGAGGTTATGATATGAGTCAAGGCATGACATAGTTCTCTACATGGAGATGTGGAGTAGTCTAATTAGCCATAAGGTGGGGTATGTGAAGAAGAGATGATCTTTGGAGTTTTTTTTTTTTTGGCAGGGTAAAGGGACAGAACTTCTGATTTCCTTGTTCTAGGGAGCTCCCATCAAGTCCCTCAAATAATTCAACCCTGATCCCCTCTATTTAATTTACAACTTTAGAGAGTTGTTAAAGGACACTGAAAGGTTAATTTACTTGCTCAAGGTCACCCAGTCAGTGTATGTCAGAAGCAGGACTTGAATCGTGTTCTTGACTTTGGGGTTGAATCTCTCTCAACTATGCCACCATATCTCCTGAAGGAGAACAGTGTGATAGCCTGGTAGCCAGCACACATTTGGTTCCTTTTTAGGAATAGGGTTTCAATTTACCAAATTTGACTCAAATTCTGAGAGCATCAGATAGTTCCTCTTCTTGATTCTCAGAGATCTAGCCTCATGTTAATGTTGTTGTTCAATAATTTCAATGGTGTCCAATTCTTTGTGAACCCATTTGAAATTTTCTTGGAAAAGATTTTGGAGTGTTTTTCCATTTCTTTCTCCAGCTAATTTTACAGATGAGGAAACTGAGACAAAAAGTGACTTTTTCAGGGTCACACAGCTACTAAGTATCTGAGGCAAAATATGAATTCAAGTCTTCCTGATTTTTAGATCAGGCTTTCCATCTTCTGGGTCATCTAGTTCCCCATCATACTATTTGAGCCAAATTTAAATCAGTTCATCCCTTGTTGAGAGAGAAAGTCCTTAGATTTGCATGCCATATTAGGTGTCTTTTGCCTCTTAGTGGGAGCCACTATCTTAAATATCTTTCTTCAGTTTTCTGAGCAACCAGACTCTGGTTAGTGTTTTCTCCCCTTCTTTCATGTTGGAGTAATCTTCCTTTTAGAATGCAGCAGTACATTTAAGAAGGCACTGATTGGGATACTGTAAGTAAAAAACTTACATGAGTAGATGTGATGGGAAATGTAGTATATAATGAGTAACAGCAACATTGCAGGATGATCAGTTGTGAATGACCTACCTTTCCTCAGCAGTTCTGTGACCCAAACAAGAAAACTCTGAAGGACTTATGATAAAGAATGCTATCCAACCCAAAGAGAGCTGAATACAGACTGAAGCAAGCTTTGTTTTTCACTTTATTTTTCTTGAGGTTTCTCTTTTTTTTGGATGGGGGTTATGTTTACTCTTACAACATGATTATTGTAGTAATGTTTTTCATGACTACACATTTTTAACCCATACCAAGTAACTTGCTTTCTCAATGAGGGGGAGTGGGGTGGGAGGAAGGGAGGGAATTTGGAACTCAAGTTTTTGGAAGTGAATGCTGAAACTTGTTTTTGCATGTAACTGGGAGAAAATTAAAATAAAATAAAAATAAAATAAAAAAGAGGGTACTGTTTGCCTTAGCTGTTTCTAATTAACCACTTAGGCTGTTCCCTGGGTGAATGATTCCACAACTTGATTTTTTAAAAATCTTGTAATGCAATTAACATAGTTAAACAGAGTTAAACCTATCACAAAACACGTAGCACTGAATTTATGCAGCCTTTAAAATAGGCTGATAGTCTCTCTGTTGTCCCTTCTCTGTCATCTCCACATCATCCTTCCTATTCTGTTCATCATTCTGATCTTCCCCTCTTCTCCCCCAGCCCAGTCTAGGCTTCTCACATCCCCCACCTCCCACCCTTCCTCCTGTCCCCCTCCCCTTCCCCAGGACCCTGGACTCTGAGAGGTGACCTTGGTCTGGAACCAGACTTCCACACCACTTCCAGGCCATCTCCACACCAGGCCAGCGGAGCAGATGAGCCTCTACCTCCTTCTCCAGCTCTCATTTATGTATTATTGTACACTGTTAGAATGTAAGTTCCTTGAGGGTAAGGCCTATTTTGTTTGCTGGTATTTGTATCTTTGGTGCTTAGCATTGCCTGGCATTACATAGAAAGAATCAGGAAGCCCTGAGTTTAAATTCAACTTCCGATACTTATAAATTATGTGACTCTGGGAAAGTCACTAAACCTTAGCCTCAGTTTTCTCAACAGTAAAATGGGGGTCATGATAGTACCTACCTTATTGTTGTGAGGATCAAATGAGCACCTATCACAGTAGCCAGCATACAGTAGATGCTTAATGAATGCTTACTTCTTTTCTTCTAGCTTTAATAAATGCTCTCTGTGTACTCCAAGACAGATATCCACAAGTGCTAGGACAGAAAGAGGTGCACTAACACGTTTGATCACTAGGGGGCCATTTAGATCATTAATATTCTATTACCCTTTTAACAACTTATTCATTAACTCCCAGGAGGAATTTTGTGACTGAAAAGGAATCTTTAACAAGGAATACTCCCAAACATTCAAAATTAAACTATATGTAAGATTGAAGCCTAATCAAAGTATTGGACAAAGGAACTAGAAGAAAAACAGAGTAGGATGCATTTATCTTTAAAGTGAGAGAAACTTTCACAGATGGTTTAGCATAGAAGGTAATGTAAAAGTCTCTGTACATCAGCTGGGATGGCATTTAGCCTGAGCTAAAAGGTTAAGAAAAGAGAGTGGAAGAGAGAAGAAAGGAGAGAAGAGTCAAAAACCTTAGAATATTGAGATGGAAGGGATCTCAGATCACAGGGCCAGAGATTTAAGGTTATAAGGGTCCCAAAGGTGATAAAGTGTAACACTCTCATTTTATTGATAAGAATCAGAGGCCCAGGGGCAGTTAGGTGGCATAGTAGATAAAGCACTAGCCCTGGAGTCAGGAGTACCTGGGTTCAAATCCGGTCTCAGACACTTAATAATGACCTAGCCGTGTGGCCTTGGGCAAGCCAATTAACCTCATTTGCCTTGCAAAAACCTAAAAAAAAAAAAAAAAGAATCAGAGGCCTAACAAGGGCAGCCTATAGTGGGGTAGGGAACCAAGGCCTTTGGTCCTAGAACTAGCCAAAGTTTTTCTCACTTTCCTATTTGGGAAGAAATGATAGAGCTAGAATTGAAGAAAGCTATGGAAGAAAACAAGAAAGAAGAAAGGAAAAAAATGAAAAGAAAGATTTTTATGAAAATGGGTAAAGATCCATAGGTTTGTGTGAAGAGAGTTTCAAAGCATCATTCCCAGAATAACTAAGGGGGTATAATCTACTTGGAAGTTGTATAGAATTATTGGAGAGAGGATATCTAAAAGAACAATGGTAATAATTCATTATTTTCTTATCATAAAATGATTTAATTTGATAGAAAAATGATCAGTTCCATACAAAGGTAAATTCTACACCCAAATATTTGTATGTTTGTGTTTTATTCTCTTTTCTAGTTTTTTCATCTGTAAAAGGGTTTGCAAACTATGGCCTGCAAGTCAAATTCAGTCTACTGCCTGTTTTTATATGGCTTGTTTACTTAAGGAAGGTTTTCACAGTTTAAAATAAAATTTTATTTTTTCCTATTTATCTTTTTAATATTTGTACATTTATATGTATTTGTACTTTATTGTATTGTATTTTGAAATGTAAAAACCATCCATAGCTAGCTAGACTGCATAAAACTAGGGACAGCTGGATTTGGCCCTTAGTTGTAGTTTGCCTGTCCCAGGAGTAGGTAGTCCCTTAAGGTCCCTCTTGCAGCCAGTTCTGCAATTAGGTTTCTTCTTGTCTCCATCCCCAAATACTGAATTCTTGAAGTTAAAAGGGACTTTCAAAGTTATCTAGTCCAATCTCCAATCTAATGTTTGAGCACCCTCTACAACAATTGCACAAAGTGAACCATTCTAACTTTTTCTTCTTCTTCTTCTTCTTCTTCTTCTTCTTCTTTTTTTAGTTTTTTTCAAGGCAATGGGGTTAAGTGGCTTGCCCAAGGCCACACGGCTAGGTAATTATTAAGTGTCTGAGACTGGATTTGAACTCAGGTACTCCTGACTCCAGGGCTGGTGCTCTATCCACGGTGCCACTTAGCCATCCCCATTCTAACTTTTGATAATTCAAAAAGAGTAGAACACTTTCCCTCTAGTTGGGCTGAAATTTTCCCCTTAGAAAAAGCCTGTGAGGGAAGTAAAAGGTACCAAAATGTTCTATCTGTTCAAAGTTATATGTGATGAGGAGTCTTGGAAAAGTCAAAAGTTGGTCTCTTATAAGGCAGAACTGCATGTTTATGACAATATAACCAAAATGGAATATTTGTACTTCAGCTTCTTGGCAGCAAGAATTCAGTTCTCTTAAGGGCTGGGTTATGTTCATTAAGAATCAGGTGAGTGTAGATGGTGTGGCCTCTACAGGTGAACTCCAGGCAGTTGGTGGTTCCTATTCATGGCTACCATCTGAAAGGGTGGAACCCATAACTGTTGCCTTTTTAAGACAGTATTTTGCTTTCTTTGGGCTAGCTCTGCAATGAATTTCCCTTCTCCTACATTACAAAGAATGAATTGCAGAGAGGTGTATTGGGAACTGGGTACACATATAAACCAGAAGCCAAATTCAACCTGATTAAAGCTATCCTCAGGCTTGAGGTATTGCATGTGTAGCTTTTCTTGGCAAAGCATTTCATTTTTAGAAAGTTTTTCTTGGGGGGCAGGGTTGCTAATCTTTTTCTCATTTTTTCCTCCTTTATTGGCTCAAATTTTTGCTATAATATTTATATTGGCTACTTGCCTGTCTTTTGCCAGCTAAGACTAGTTTGTATCCAGTATCATGACCTTCGTTTTCTGTTCAAAGAAAGAAAAATGGAAATCCAAGGATCAGAACAGATGGTTTGCCAAATATCTGTCTTTTTAGTGATGAGAAAAAGAAGGTTTACCTACTACAATTCAGTTTATTCTTCATTAGGTACCTAAACTCATACTAGCTGTTTGTTCTTTGTGAGTTTAGAAAATATGGTTCCCCTGCCCTGTGGAAGGGGAATCAGTCTTAGAAAATACCAGCTGTGCACTCTTCTTTAGCAAGTGGAAATAACCTCTCCATATGAATTTGAAATGCTGAAATGTAATAACCTCCCTATGTGTCCCTTTGGGCAAATCTGTAACTACCCTCCATCTTTCAACCTTTACATTTGATAGGATCTTGGATCTAGAGGTGAGGGGAATCTCAGTAGCCATCTAGTCTGACCCTTTCATTTGAGAAAACTGAGACTCAGAGGGGTTAAATGATTTACCCAAGGTCACACACACACACACACACACACACACACACACACACACAGAGGAATAGGCATCAGAAGTGGGATTTGAACTCAGGCTCTCTGATTCCAGAGTTCTTTACACTATACAATTCTACTATACCTTCCATGATGTATTTTTTTTGGTAATATGCACATGTGGTTATGTGCCTGTATCTATGTTTGTGACAATAAAGGAATATTTATGCATGTGAATAAATTATTCACATTGGTATTATTCCAAATTGCTGTTATGTTGTGAAAACAAAGACTTACTTTGATCTTTTCTGCTCCCACTTTCTCTAAGGGTTTTTCTTCTCCAAGTCTTAGTCATTAATGATTCACTATCTGCTTTTATTATCTTCCCCTTTCCCTGTCAAATTGGGCAGGATGGCAACAAATATTTTAATGACATATTATTGTGCTAAATCCTGAGGATACAAATATAAGAAGAAAGATAGTACCTGTCCTCAAGGAGCTTCCACTCTAATGGTGGGAAGAGAACACAAAAAAAAGGGAGCTGAAAAAGGAGAAGGCGCCATCTGGAGAATCAGAAGCACAGCCAAGAAAGGAATGAAGCATGGTCATCTCAGATCATTTTCCAAAATAGAAGTCATCAAGGAACTCATCATTGGAAGAAAGGGGCCAGCATATGCCAGCGTGAGAAGGTAGCTTGAGTTATGGTGAAAAGTCCAGAAGGAGAATAAAGAAGAGAAGAGTATCTTCCTCTATCATCTTCCTCTTCTTGCTATAAACTGGGAACATTTGAGACTGAAATGTTGCATTGGGAATCAGTAAAAAAGGCAAGGGAGAGACAGGTAGCCTTACATATAGAGTTAAAGCACTAGGAAATCAAAGGGAATGAATGATCCTGGCCAAGAAAACCCCAAATGGGTTCACAGAGAGCTGAGCATGATTGAAAAAAAGAATGAAAAACCACAACAACATAACTCCTGGAGTAGACTCATAGCCCATCATTACTCTTAGCACAAAGGGTCTGCTTTTTACAGAGGAAAAAGGATTCCCTAGGTAGAAGTATAATGTTCTGCATATGGAGTCAGGAAATTCTGAGTTCAAATCCAGACTCAGACACTTACTATGTATGTGATCTTGGGCAAGTCACTCAGTGTCTGCCTACCTCAGTTTCCTCCATTGTGAAATGGGGTTAAATAATAGCATCTAATTTTCCTTCCTTCCTTTCTTCCTTCCTTCCTTCCTTCCTTCCTTCCTTCCTTCCTTCCTTCCTTCCTTCCTTCCTTCTTTCCTTCCTTTTCTCCTTCCTTCCCTTTTTCCTTCCTTTCCTTCTCCCTCCTCCTCCTTTCCTCCTTTCCTTCCTCCCCTACTTCTTTCCTTTAATGATTCTGCTATTACAAATTATCTTGGAGAAAAATGCTTTTTTTGTTCAATCAATTAATCAATCAATCAATCAATGTGGTCAAGCTGTGCCAGCTTATGTACTCTTTGGACCCTGTATGACATGTATCCAACAATCACAATTACAGTAGCAGGGTCTCACTTTGATCCATTTCCCAAATTCTTATTAAACAATTCTTTTGTAGAAATAAAGTTGAGTGTGATGAGAAGGTACAGATGCAGGCCAGTCCAGTGGAATTATCTAATCCATGGTGGCAGAAAGGAGAGATGCCAATTGAGCAGGATCGAACTGTTTCTCTGTAGTATATGGAATCCTCTGAAGGGTCAAGGATCTGTATGACTCTTCCCTGGGAAAGGGTAAAGAAGGACTGGGGGGGGGTCAACTGTAACTATTATAACAATTGTAACCAAAAGTAATCTTTCTTTATTAGATAATCTATAACATTCAGCAGAAATGATGCACTAGTTTAGGTAGAATCAGCCTCTTTGGTCTCCATATGGAAACATATCTGGTGCTAATTCATAGGAATAGCACTGTCTTTCCATGAGTTGACCATTTTCTGAGTCAGGCAACCAGGAAGCTTCATCAACTGCTTTGAACAGTCTTCTGGACCAGTCAAGACAGCTTCCCTGCCTTTTAGGAGAAAACTAGCTAAGGCCCACTGGCAGAGTTCCTAGTATATGTTATTCCTATCACAGCATCCACAATATGTTCTTTTTTGTCTTATAAATTCTCATAGATCTGGATGGCACTGATTGTGGAAAATAACGAAACAATGGTCCATTAGTTCAGCAAGGTTGATTCCTGTTGTAGAACAAGGAAGGAGTCACTTGTTGATCAACGAGAAGCCTGGCTAGTCTTGAGTGCCAAAGTCTTCCAGGCATCTGCTTCAGGCTATCCTCACTGGTCTGAACCATTCTTTCAGTATAAGTGTTTGCTTGAGGGTGATGAAGCCTGTTGATGGCAATTCAGATAGAAAAAGTTCCTATTCACAAATTCTTAACTGAGTTAAAGGTAGAACCATTTTCAAAAATAACAGCACTTAACAATTTGTGTGTTGTGAATCTGGTATGATGCTATGATAATTGCAACAGAGATTTGAGATAAAACCAGGAAAATTCTGAGTCATTTTGAGAAGGATTCTGATCTAATTAAGGAAGAACATTAAAGGACTAAATGCTTTATATTATGTGAGGCAATATCCGGGGTTGGATTTGAACTCAGATCTTTCTAACTCCAGGCTTGGCACTCTATCCACCACTTCACCCAACTGCTCTTAGAATCTTCCTCCAAAATCATTTGGGAATTTTATTCAGGTTTTTCAACCCCTTCCCAAAGGTATCCCGTTGGCAGTTTATTCTGAACAACCAGATGGTTTCTGTTCTCCTTTGCAACTTTTAAGATATCAATTCAATTTTAATCTAAGAGAAAACATTCAAATTCAATATTTTTGTATGAACAGTTTCTGGGTATGATGTGTGGAGATCGACTATGATAGTATGATTACAATCTTTAAGAATAATAAAACTCTCCATAAGTCATCCTTGGGCAGATGACTCACTTGTAGATGGCTTGAATTTCTCATTTTCACCCCCCAACCCTGCCCTCTCTACTTGATTGAATAGATGAATGAATCTGGAAACACTCCCCTCCCCTAATTAATTGTTTGATATGATTAACCCAAGGAGATGGGTCAGGGAGGTCACAGAAGGGCTTAAATTCCATGTGGTACTGAAGGAGCAGATGGCTAAATTAATTGGTAGTTGATCTAGCTCATGTGAACTTGAAGTTATGCATGTATAAGCATGATCATTGAGCATAAGCTCTTACCACTAATAATCACATGGTTACAAAATTAAGGGGTGGAGGATGATCCTTTCAACAGTCCCTTGAGAGGGTCATCTCAACTTGTCCTGATCTATATCTGGTCACTTGACCCAGATGGCTTTGGAGGGCAAAGTAAGGCTGGTGACTTTGCACAGCATCCCTTCACTTAAATACAGTTCACTTGCAAGTCATGGCATCATCTCCCTGATGTCATGTGCTCTTTGAGAAGGAAGGACAGACAATGAGAGACTGATGATGAGAACTAGATTTAGGTATAATGACATTGGTGGAATGACTTGGACTCTTTGATAGCAGCATGTGATACTTTATCCCTTCATGTTGAACTCTACTCTATAGCTGGACATTCCTCTTTTTAACAGTAAGGCTACTTTATTTATTTTGGCATTGTAGGACCAAGTGTATTTCCAAAGAATACAATGGAATGCCATAGCTGTTCCCAAACCAAAAATCAGTTAGCAGCTATCATTCCAAAAAGTGTCTCTACTCTGGTGGGGTGGATAAATGCTTTTGTCACCTCTACCTCCTAGAAATTTGTCCTTCTTTCAAGTTTGACTTAGTTGGCACCTCCCTCATAAAGTCTAACATCACCTTCCTTTCCTAGTTGCTAATGCTACTTCCTCAATTTTCTTTAATTTTTTTTCCTGTTTCAAAAATTTATTTTATTATTTATGAAATAAAACAAGCATTTCCACAACATTATAGATTAAAAAGATAATTATACATGAAACTGCAAATTCATTTGTTTAAATATATAATGAAATAGTGAAAATTTTTTTTTCTCTCTCCACCTCCCCCACACTAGAGTTGGCTACCATTATACACAAATCTGTGTGAGTATACACACACACACACATACACACACACACACACACACAAATATATAAATCATTCTATATTTCTAGTTATCATTTCTCTGGATGAAGATAACATCTTTTATAGTTAAGCTGAGTATTTATAATTGTCAAAGTGACTTAGTTGCCAAATATTAAAAAAATGTTGCTGTTACTGTGCATTTTTCTTGATTCTGCTCATTTCATTCTTTATTATTTCTTCCAAGTCTATCTATGCTTTTCTAAGATCAATGAGCATATCATCTCTTATAGAACAGTAGTATCATGATCACAGACCACAGCTTGTTCAGACATTCCTTAAATGATAAGCATCCATGCAATTTCCACTTAAACTGCTATAAATATGTTAGGACATATAGGCTCTTTTCCCTTTTCTCTAATCATATTTGGAAATAGACCTAGTAATGGTATTGGTAGTTCAGAAAGTATTGGTAATTTAATGACTCTTTGGGCAAAATTTCAGATTGCTTTACAAAATGGTTGTATCAGTTCACAATTCCACCAACGTGAATTTGTGTCCTAGTTTTTCCACATCCCCTCCAAATTTCAGACTCAACTAAAAAGTTAGTTGAAACAATAATTTTAGTCAAGTAACAGGATATAAAGTAAATCCACATAAATCATCAATATTCTTTTAGATCACAAAAGATATGCAAGAAAATATAGTAAGAAATATCTTTTTAGACAGTATAAAATAATTGGGAGTACACCTGCCAAAATATACCCAAGAACTGAATGAACTGAATTTGAAAAAAACAAAAACCCCTAACTTTTTATATAGACAAAATCAGATTTAAATAATTGGAGAAATATTAGTTGTTCATAGATAGGTAGGGTCAATATAATAAAAATGACAATTTTACCTAAACTAATTTATATATATATATATATATATATATATATATATATATATATATATACAATGCTATTCCAATTAAATAGCAAAAAATATTTTATTGAATTATAAAAAAGTTAATAAAACTAACTGGTAAGAACAAAAAGTTAACAATATTAAAGTAACTAACAAAAGAATGTAAAGGAAAGAGATTTAGCAGTACCAGATCTTAATCTATATTACAAGGTAATTATCAAAACTATCTTGTACTGCCTAAGAAATAGAAAGATAGCTCAGTGGAACAGAGTTGATATAAAATTTACAGCAGCAAGTAAACAGAATAATCTTGTATTTGACAAATGTAAAGACTTAAGTTTTGGGGATTAGAATTAAAATTATTGGGAAAATTGGCAAGTAATCTGGAAGAAATTTTAGTAAGGTAAGGTCAAAGTAGATACCTGACCTAGATATAAAGGGAGATATTACAAGAAAATTTGAAGAACATGCAACATATTGCCTATCATACTTATGGATAGGTGAACAATTTATGAATAAACAAGAGATAGCAGTATGAGGTATAAAATTTAAAAGTTTTGTGTAAATAAAACAAATGACATCAACATCAGAAGAAAAACAGAAAACAAAAAATTATGGACAGTTTTTCAGAAAAAAAGGTCTCATATCTCAAATCTATAAAGAACTTTGTCAAATCTATAAGATTGTAAGTCATTCCCCACTTAAGTGGTTAAAGGATATGAACAGGCAGTTTGTAGTCATGTAAAAATGCTCTTTATTGATTAGAAAAATGCAAATTTAAACAATTTTAAGATAGCATTTCCTACCTATCAGATTGGTTAAAATGATAGAAGAGGAAAAAAAAGTTTTTTTCAGTGAATGATAATCTTATTTTCTTTTGCTTTCATAACCTCCCCTCATTGAGACAAGCAAATAAACCAAAAAAAAAAAATCTTTTGTAACAAAGAAAAAAAGTACATTTGCCATCTCCAAAGAGTATGGATTCAAACGTAAGTTTCATCTCTTCATTCTTTAGTTTTGCATTCTCAAGCTCTTTATGGAAGCAGCCCTGCATTTAGTGTATTCTAATAGAAAGAGTCTTAGACTGCAAATAGGGGGACCTGAGTTTTAATCCTTGCTCTGTCTCCAACCAACCGTGGAATCACAAACAAGTAATTTCATCATATCTCAGTTTCCTCATCAAATACACACACACACACACACACACACACACACACACACACATTTTATCTGCTGCCTTGGTGCTTTTGCACCTGGAATATTCTCCTTTCTCATCTCTACCTTTTGGAATTCTTTATTGTTGTTGCTGTTGTTGTTCAGTCTTGTCTGATTCTTTGTAACCTCATAGACTTTTCTGTCCTCCTCTATTCTGAAGTCTTGTTCAAACTCATTTTCACTGTGCACATGAAACTATCTATCCTTCTCATTCTTGGTTGTCCCCTTTTCCTTTGTCTTCCATCTTTCCCAACATCAAGGTCTTTTCCAAAGTCTTTGTGGCCTAAGTATTTAAGCTTCAGCTTCAATATTTGACCTTCCATTAAACAGTCTGAATTAATTTCTTTAAGTATAGATTGATTTGATCTCCTTGCTGTCCAAGGGACTCTTCAAAATCTTTTCTAAAATCACAGTTCAAAAGTAATGATTCTGTAGTATACAGCTTTCTTATAGTCTTAACTCTCACAATACATTGTTCCTGGAAAACTCTGGATTTTCTTTGGACCTTTGCCATTAAGATGATGTCTCTGCTTTTTAGTAAGATACATGAGGCTTTACAAATAACTGAGGAATGAAGGAAAGTAAAGATAAAGGAGAAAGGTAAAGATATGCCCAACTGAATATAGAATTCCAAAGAATAGAAAGGAGAGATAAGAAGACTTTCTTAAAAGAGCAATGAAAAGAAAAAGAAAATAGTAAACCTATGAATGCCCTTTTCAAAGGAAAAAGCTAAGATATGGACAGGTGAATTACCTTGTTCAAGTACATACTGGTAATAAGTAGTAGTTGGGGTTTGAACCCAGATCCTATGATTCCAAGCCCTGTATTTTTCCCCACTTTGTTATTGTTGTTTAATCATGTGACAAAGATACTGGAGAGGTTTGCTGTTCCCTTCTCCAGCTCATTTTACAAATGAAGAAACTGAGGCAAACAGGGTTAAGTCACTTGCCTAGGGTCACGGCTACCTGAGAGCAGATTTAAACTCAGGTCTTCCTGACTCCAAGTCTGAAACTTGGTCCATTGTGTCACTTAACTGCCCCTTTCCCATAGGACACAGTAAACTCAGCCTTAGATCTCCCTAATGTCTTAGGCTCCTTTTCTACTTGGACCACCTCTCCTCTATGCCCTCTGGAACCTTTATCTGGTTTTATGGTATGATTTTTGAATTTACAATCAGAGGACCCCAAGTCAGAACCTCTGGTTCTACCACTAATAAGTGGTAGTCTTTGGCAAATCACTTTATCTTGATTAGACTAGATGACCTTCAAAGTTTCTTCTAGTTCCAAATATATGAATCCAGCTTCTCTTTCTCCTCCTCTTCCTCTTCTCCTTCTTCCTCTTTCTTCTTTCTTCTTTTTCCAATTACATGTAAGGATAATTTTAACATTTACTCCTTTCATCCCCTCCCTCCCTAAGAAATTTGACATGTTGTATATTAGACCTTTTCTTCTCAAATTCCTTCCATCTTTGGGTACTCACTGGAGCCTAGTTTTCTCCTGAGACAACAACCTCCTGGCAGCCTCTCTAAAGCTATCTGATCATTTTTTTCTATTATTATTATTAATAATTTCTTCTCCTTTAAAGTTCATTTATGTCATAATCCTTGTTTCTGTAAGTCCCCCCTGCCCCCGACTCTTTTCCCAGATATTCAATATCTGGCTCAATTTTCTCTCCAATCCCTCCCCTCTTGGACCTCCAAGGTCTTAAACCTTCTTGGCTCTCATGACCTGTCTCTCTGTTCATCTTAACCTTGCAGCAGAGCACTCATAACTTTACCATTCCTACTCCACCACCCTTGAATGACTGAATTTATCCCCCAGTGCTAGAATTCCTAGTTATGGCTCTTCTGAGAATCCAAATTCCATCTTATTCAACCCCTAAATATGCTCCTACCCTCTCTGTGATCATTCTTCTCTATCCTGTGTTCCCTACAAAAAGATGGGAAGGAAGTTTTCTCACTTAAGTGGCAAGAAGATCTGAATTCAAATCCGGTCTCTAACATGTACTGGTTGCATGACCTCAGGCCAGTCACTGAATTTAAGACCCTGGACACCCCTAAGACCTTGAATTGCCATTGGTAGAAAGAGCTTCCTCATTGAGTATTCTATTGTCAATACTATTCATCTTCCCATGTAACCCAGGGAATGTCATGTTGAGTATTGGTAAGCAAAAAAGGAATGAATAGAACTCATTACTGCAAAACCCTTCTGGAAATCACTATCTTATGCAACTTTTGGAATTAAAATAGCAAAACACATTCAATACTTCAAAGGAACTATAAAATGACAATTTGTACTGTACCATGGTCAAGAGGTGCAGGAAGAAAAGAAAAAAAGATTTAGAAGCTGGCTACATAAAGTTCCTCCTTACCAAGAGCATCCCAACCTTGTTCTCATTCAGGATATTGGTTAGCTTTGTGTTTTGGTCACAGTCTGTTCTGTGCTAGATTTCCCTATAGCTGTGGGATTCTAGCCTTTTCCATACGATGGTTTGTACCAACAAGGCCCTGTTTTCTTTGTTAGGCTTCCCTGAGTCCTCTTCTTTATATCTCATTATCTCTATCTACCTTTCTGTCTCTCAGTCCCTCCCTCCCTTTTTCCTTCCTTCCTTCCTTCCTTCCTTCCTTCCTTCCTTCCTTCCTTCCTTCCTTCCTTCCTTCCTTCCTTCCTTCCTTCCTTCCTTCCTTCCTTCCTTCCTTCCTTCTTTCCTTCCTCCTTCCCTCCCCCTTTCCCTCTATCCTTGACTCATCTGTCTCACTATCCATCTGTCTTTTCTCTGAGACCTTTTTAGAAATCCAAAACAATCATGACTCTTTCCTTCAATTGCAGAACTTCTTTGTTTAAATCATAGCCAAAGAGAGAACAGTCCAGGGAGCCAGAGAAACTTGCTTTGATCTAAAGGAATCTCAATATCTTAATCACATTCTGCTTTTCTTCATTCATAGATAATGTTGGCTTGAGGAGAACACTGAAGGAGGAGAAACGGCTTCTAGTTCAGACTCCCCAACTAAGTAGCTTGATCAAATGCCCCTCCCCCTTTCTGAGTTTTGTTTCTTCAACCATAAAATTGTCCTATTCCATTTGTCCCTAAACATTCTGGGTCACTTTTCACATGTTTGACAAATGTGCTAATCATTTCTTAAAATAGATAGAAATATAAAATATATGAAAATACATACATGTATACATACACATCTCTCCCCAATATTCCCAATATTAGATTATAAGATTCTTGAGAACAAGATCTGTGTATAATATACAAATATATAAAATCCAAATTAGTTCTGGACACCCCAGTTTAGGAAGGACACTGAGAGAAGCTAGAAAGAAACCAGAGGGAGACAACAAGAAGGGGAAGAGCTGTAAGGTCATGATGCAAGAGGACCAGCTGAAGGAACTGGGAATGTTTAATCTGGTGAAGAGAGCAAAGGTACTGGCACTTATATTCAAGCATTTGAAAGGATAGTCTATAGAATAAAGATCGGTCTTGTTTTCAATCTCAGATGGCAGAACTAGGAGTGATAAGGGAAAGTTGCAAAGGGGAGGAAGGAAATAAGGTGAGAAGGAAGGAAGGAAGGAAAGGAGGGAGAAAAGAAGTAAGAAAGGAAGGAATTTAGACTTGATATTATAAAAATTTCTAGCAAATAGGGTTACCTGAGAGTGAAATGTCCTGTCTTAGAAGATGGTGTGTTTGTGTGTCCTTACTACCCTTATTCCCATATATATATATATATATATATATATATATATGTATTTATATATATATATTTGTGAATGTATATATTTATATCTATATATTATCTGTCTGTCTATCTGCTGCTGTTAGTATTCATTTTCAGTTGTGTTGAACCACACAGCGTGGCTGTGATCTTTTATTTTTTTCTTTTAGCTTTTCTGCAAGGCAATGGGATTAAGTGGCTTGCCCAAGGCACACAGCTAGGTAATTATTAAGTGTCTGAGGCCAGATTTGAACTCAGGTACTCCTGACTCCAGGGCCAGTGCTCTATCCACTGTACCACCTAGCTGCCCCTGCACCGCCTAGCCACCCCATGACCGTGATCTTTTTAAAAAACCTTGACTCAGGACAGGCATTTTTTTCATCCTTGCTTGATATTACCATCAAGGGCACCTTGTCTTTTTTTTTTTTTTTAACTTGTGAAACACAGGACATTTTTAGCCTCTGGGTAGCACATATATGGTTTTTAGTCAGAATTAACTGGAAAATTTAATGTATGTGTAGACCAGAAGTGTCAAACTCAATGTGGCCTAGCCCTCCTAATTGAAGCCTGAACCAGATTAAAATATAATTGAAAAATACTAATAAGATAAATAAAAAGACAATAGAACATAAATAATGATAACATGTGGTTTCCTAAATCAATATTCAACCCACAGGGATTCTATGTATGGTTTTGTGGTCCCCATCTGTTTAAGGTTGACACCACTGGCAACAACCCAGCCTCAGCCTATGTTGACATGATATCAAAACTGGCTGAAATATGAAAAATAGAGCTCTGCAGCATATTGTTTTGTCTCTAGATGACATTAACAACTTGTTTATCTGTTTTGAAGATTGAATTGATCTAAATTGTGACTGAATTGACTGACTTCCTGGATTGTTTTGGTTGACATAGCCCCAGTCCAAGGGAGAGGCCTATTCTCTGGGTGACCCACCTGCTGTTTTGGGCTCTTTAGTCAATCTATTGTATAGAGAAAAAGGTTGAGGCTACTTCTAGATTAATGTTTATAAGCACAGCCCCCCCAAACCTCTTTCCCTGGGACATGTGATTAGTTAATCAATTATAGGTGTTGGCATATTCTGTGTTTTGGTCCCCTGAGAACTTGGAATGATGTGGCCAGCTAATTAGAGAATGTTTACAATTTTCTGTCTTCAAAGCTCTCAGTCCATGAAGGCTTCCCCCCCATCAACAATGGTGCCCATATCTAAAACAAAGAAATTATTCACTGTACCTTATAATTCTTACCAGCCATTTGTGGTCAGCAACTTTACAAATACTGAATAACTCAACAACAATAACATGATCAACGTAAGTGCTGCCCATAAACTTTACACAACCTCAAAAATGACAACACAGTGAGCAATTAATCAGGTGCTAAGATTTATATGTTTCTTTTCAGTGCTTCTACTTTTCTTCTCTTAATGTATGAGAAATCTTTCATTTAACCATTTCTTGCCACTTACCACAGCTGATCCTTTGTCATTAGTCCATCATGGCTGGTTGACTGGAATAAGCATTAATTAAGTGTCAACTATGTACCAGGCCCTGAGCTAAGTGCTTTACAAATAGTATCTCATCTGATTCTCACAACATCCCTGGAGGAAGGTACTATTATCATTACCATTTTATAGTTGAAGAAACTGAGGCAAACATTAGTTAAGTGACTTGGTCAGGATTGCACAGCTAATAAGTATGGGAGACCAAATTTGAGCTCAGGTCTTTCTGATGCTATTCATTGAACTACCTAGTTTATAAAGGATGGCTGAGAGTATTTCATAGAATCATGAATTTTGAACTGGAAGGAAAACTTGAGACTATATAACACCCTCATTTTACAGATGAAGAAACTGAGACCCAGAGAGGTTTCTTGACTTAGTTCATATAGATAATAGATGACAGAGTTGGGATTTGAACTCAGGTTCACAGAATCCAAATCCAGTGACTTTTTGAAAGTATGCTCTTTTACTTTTATGGCTTCAGTCATTTCCAGCCTCCTCTGTTTGGTCCTCTACATTTCCTTCCTAGCTAAAGGCTTTTTCTTCTTCAAATGTTCCTTGTAGGACTTTGTATGATCTTTCCTTTTGAGCCACCATGTTCTGTTTTGTGTTTCATTTATTTCTGTGCATATTGTAACCTCCAGAATATTGTCAAGACAATTTTCTTTTTGCTTATTTTTTCTTTTGCACTAAACCCAAAATCTTGCACATAGTACTTACTAAATGCTATTTTTTCCCATTGATTTGAACTGTGATGATTCAAGGCTCAGGGCGGTATAGGACCCTTTGCTCTAGGGTTCAAGATTGGTCTTCTGCCTTTTGGAAAACTCTTCAGAGAGTCTCTAGAAAGGAGTGGGGCAGGGCATAATGAATGGATATGTTATAGAGGAGTTACTGAGATGTTAAGTTCTATAGAGTTTTCTAGGTAACTATTTACAAAAGAGAACTCTTGAGCATGAATATTGTTTTATAAATGTAGTCAGTACCCAGTTTGATATGTCAATCAACCAACCAATTAGTCAGTAAGCATTTATTATATTTCGAGTTATCTACAACATCCATCAGGAGGGGAAAATCATTGCTATTATAGAGTTGTAGAGTTGATAAGGACCTTGCAGATTGTCTGCTTCCATTCTCTCCATTTTAGCAGTGGGAAAACTGAGTCTCAGAGTAGTTGTGTTTTACCCAAAGTCATTGGGGCAGAGCCAGAGCAAGAACAACCCTGATCATTCTGATGCTTTGTCCAGTGTTCTCTCCAGAGTCATAACTATCCTGACAGATAGGACATTATCTTAGGGTACTGACATAAAGCCCTCCTACAAATGTAACCCCTTTTCCAGGGGTAAGTTACTATGGAGTTCTATCACCCCCCATCTCCAATAGGGAGGAAGATTGATAGATGGGCCATCTCTTTTCTAGGCCTGATTTCACTGAGTGACCTCACTGACCTCTTCACAATATTGTGTTGTGCCATCACCATCACTCCAATGTCACGCAGTTGACTTGCCACTGTAGCTACTCTTTCTAGATTGTCCTAGTTTATTTGAGGTGGCCAGGTGGCACAATAGGTAAAGTGTTGAATTTGAAGTCAAGAGATTCTGAATTCAAATCTAGCCTCAGATGCATACCTCACTGTGTGGCCCTGGCCAAGTCACTTAATCTCTCTGCCTCAATTTCCTCATCTATAAAATGGAGATAATAATAACACTTACTTTCAAGGATTATGAGTGTAAAATGAAATTATATTTGTAACATTCTTTGCAACCCTTAAAGCACTAGCTATGGCTGCTGCTATTAGTATTACCATCCTCTCCCCTTTATCTTTTGGTGAATATTCCAGAGGCACCATACCTTCCATTTTCTATCTGGTAGTTATTTTTTGGCTGTTGTTTGCTTATTTGTTTGCGTGTTTGTTTTGCCTCAGCTGAAAACATCCCCCTAGTGATAATTCTGAGTCCTTACCATACCAATCTGGCAAATTGGTTTCCACTAAAATATCTTTACAGCCAATATTGCCATTATAACGCTTGGATTTGAATTTGAATAAAATGATACAAATTTATATTTCCTCCTCTCTGCCCCTCCCGAACTTCAGCTCTTAATAATGACAGTAGAGATGAAGAAAAATTAATCTATGTGTTCTTACCCTGATTGATTGACTCTTGTTTTTCAGACTTTTCTGCCATGGGCTTACTTGTTTTCGCTATTCATGTTTCTCTTTTGGATAGGTTTGCTTTAGAAGGGAAAAGTTTAGAGAAAAGTAGGTTCTGATGGATTCCTGAGTAATTTTATCAGGTAAATAATGATGAAGAGGAGGAGGAGGAGTTGGTCAGTATAATTCTTTATTCTAATTGATTTTGCTTGCTGATGTCTTGGAGCTCAATCATAAATTGAGAACAATAGATAATTATTAAACAGCCATTGGGTAACAGCCACTAGGCTAAGTGCTGGGGCACAAAAAAAAAAAAATGAAAACTGCCTATCCCTCATGTAAATTATATTCTATCAGTGTGAGAATTGGAGAACAGAATGTACGCAGATAATTAAATACAAAATCATTTTAGATGGAAAGCAATAACATTTGGTGGGATCAGGAAAGGCCTTGTATAGCAGGTGGCTTGACTTGAACATTAAATAGAGTTAGAGATTACAAGAGGTGGAGATGAGATGAAGAGAGTTTTCTGGATCTGGGGGTGGGGGTGAGGAGCCTATACAGAGAAAGGCATGTAGGTAAATGTGAGGAGTAGCTCAAGGGAAGAATGGAGTTGAGAAACCTCTATCAGGGAAGTTGGGGTCAATCATATAGATCAATTATCAGGTCTCAGTTGGATTCGGTGCCAAAATTCAAAATTATATTCTTATGACACTAAGCAAACTAGCTAAAAGTTTGAGTTGAGTTTAGACTTGAGAAAGAAACCAACAAATGGTCATCCAGGCTTTCCCAAAAGAGTTACACAGAAGATGATAGCTATCTTGGATTATTTTAGAAGTATTGGTATTATTATGTTTGACACTATGCAATAGAATACAGAGCAAAGGATAGAACCTTTCAAGAGGCAGATTTAGGCTTGATTTAGTGAGAAAAAAACAATTAGTTATTCAATTAGTCATACCTTTGAGAGATAGTAAGTTCTTCATCAGAAGAGACTTCTTCAGAAGTCTGAATGACCACTTGTTGGAAAGATCTTAAAAGGGAAATTCTGAACAGGTACACATTGGGCTAATTGATCTCTGAGGACTTCTACAAGATGGGAAGAAGGCAGCTGTTTGGGGGTTCAAATCCCAGCACCCTATGAACAGAGCTTCTATCTCAAGCTTAAACTCAACTCAAACTTTTGGCTTGTTTGCTTAGCTACATAAAAATATAATTTTCAATTTTGCACTGAATCCAGCTGGGAATAAATGTGTGGTTCAGTTCTCAGAAAAGTTCTTTTCCCTACACATATTCCTTGCTAATTAGAAACTCCAGAAGGCTTCTCTGTATACTATATCTCAAGAGACAACTGTTGAGATACAACTTCCCAGCTCATCAGATAATTTCACTCTCCTTTTCCCTCTAGACAGTTTGTGGAAGATGGAGAAATATCAAGTTCCTTTTCAGGGCTGATTTTTGGATCCTTTTAAAATCTTGAGCCCCTGAGGTTGGAGGGTATCCTGAATTTAGTGTTCCTGATAATGCTATAGTAAAAGAGTTTATTGGTTTTGTGCTAATAAAACCTATACATGCACTGGACGATTAAATCACCACAATGGGGCTATATCATATTAACCCCATGAAAGTGATTGCAAAAAAACCGGCATAAGAATTATGGACTTAAGAGGCAAAAATCAAACGTACTTCTTCAACACCTACCCAATGTATCTAAGCAGATCTTTGGATAGGACTCAGAATATTAAGGACATTCTAAAGACCTGAGAGGTTTAGCCTAGTTTTACTTGACAGGTGACATTTCTAATGCCTATCCTCCCAGAGACAGATTAACCTCTGGTAAAATAACTCTGGCTGTTGGTAAATGTTTCCCAATCCCTGGCTTGGATTTTCCTTTGCTTTCATTCAATCCCTCCTAGTTATCACTTCTTATAGAGACACGCTAAAAAAAATCCTTTGTAGAATATAGTTCCACCCTTCACATATTCATGGATATTTATGTGCTTCTTCAAATGCCAGTTGGCCAGGACCTTCATATTAAATTTTTTTACTCTCTTCCCAAAGACGAATAATACTGGTTCTTTTATCCTCTCCCTTGCGATTCAAGAAAGACCCTGAAACAGCCTATGGGAGGGGGGGCAACCCTCCTTATGTCCAGTTAGAAGGGGGGAGTGAATGCAGGTACTTAATACTTTATTTATTCTAGCACAAGTGCACCACTTTTCTTATTGCAAGATGCAGAGGAAGTTGTGGTTTGAAAGGTTATTTGGACAGAGGGGATGAAAGACTTGCATGGGGGAAGCAGGGAACGACAGAAAAGTCATATCAAAGGCTTGGCTTCTCCAACAGGGCCTTCTGGAATTTCCTTGACTTGGAATCCATCCCTTTTCCAAATAAGAGTGAATAAATAGATCTCGAAAAACACAAAACTGGGACTTGTCTAACCTGGCTATTTTCGTTTGATCACTTCTGTATTGGTCTTATAGTGGAATTTGGTTTTCTTGGTTTTGCTGGAAATCATCATTTGATCATCCTTCTTTATAGGGGTTTGCAGAGGATAAATGCATCAGTGTTGATAATGGGTGTTAAAAGACCAAGTATAAGTCCATAGCATGATGGTGATCATTTGGCTCTAGACTTTCAAACCTGTGTTTGTATTAAAATCTTTGTGCTAATGTGTTATTCTAAGCAAGGTCTTTATTAGGGACATGTTGTTTACTACATGAGATGCTTTGGAATACAGATGCCAGGATGCTGGCAATGTAATACAAAAAATGAGTCTTGGGGATTTAGGATAAATTATGAATGCAGCCTCACTACTTAATTAAAGTGAAGGATTTACACTGAGAGAGGACAGTTTTGTCATTTAGAAAGCTTGAAGCATGCTGACGAATGATGCTCATTGTCAAAACATTCTCTACCTGTGTCTCTTGGCAGAGGCTGTGGAGTCTACTTGCTCAGGGTGCTGATTAGGAAAAGTGAGGAAGACAAGATCTCTTCTGCCTTCTTCTGCCAAATAACATTATGTAGCAGGAAACAGAAGAAGATTAATGGAGGGCAATTAGGATTTGGAAAAATAAAAGAGAGTCACGGAGCACAGGTGCAAATAAGCAGACTTGGAAAACAAAGACTCTCATCATTAAGATGCTGTACCAAGAGAATGACTTTTCAGTCCAGAACTGTTTCCATCAACATTTTACTCTATTTGCCCAGATGACTTTCTTAGGGTTCAACCTTAGGAATAGTGTTGTTGAAGGAAGAAACTGGAGAACTCCTAGACCATCTTTTGAAACCTGTTGTAGGGAATCAACCAATTATTTAACCAGCATTTATTAAGTGACTACTATATCCCAGACATTTTATTAGTCATTGAAGAGTGTATTGGAGTGAATAGTGAATTTACCCATTATCATTTGGGTCTCTCTTCATTTAACTCATCCCACAAGTATTTAGAAACATGGTCATTAAGACCTCCTGCTGTCTTTGCTTATTTATCAGTGTCCATTGTTGGCATTATGGTTTGTAGGTACTGCTCTCATTCATGGAGTGGGTTAAACTTTCCTCCTTCCCCAAGCATAGTTGCTTTTAATATATATATATATACTTTAATTCACTGTTCTCTATGTATATACTATGTACATCTGTCCTAAGACTATTAGAATTAGGCATCTAGGTGGAACAGCAGATAGAGGGATGGATCCAGACTCAAGATCTGAATTCAAATCCAGCCTCAGATGTTTACTAGCTGTGTATCCCTGGACAAGTTACTTAAGTACTGTTTACCTCAGTTTTCTCACCTGCAAAATGGGGTAATGATAATTTCTGTCTCTCAGGGAAGGTTATTGTGAAGATAAAATGAGAACTTTCAGGGTTCTTATAGTCATCTGTTACTCATTTTATAGATAAGAAAATTGAAGCCCAGATGAGGCCTTCAATTAGTAAGTGGTAGAGCTCAGATTGGATCTCAGGTGTTCTCTGACCCCAGATTCAGTGTCCTTCCTATTATACCTTGCCCATGCCATTATTGATTTACAGAGATTCATTGTGTGTTAATGTTAGAAGGGGCCCCTCCAAAAAAAGATCATCAATGGGTCTATGTTTTGAGAATATTCTGTACAGCACCTTACATATATTCTGGAGAGCACCTTATTGGGTGCTCAAAAAGCAGTTCATAGCAATCCACTCATGAAATCAATTAGAGATAAGGAATATGATAGATAAAGACTAGTTTTGGAATCAGGAAGATCTGGATTCAAATTCTGCCTCTATCTCTTAACTTTAATTAACTCTGTCCATAGGCAAGTCAATTAACCTGGAAAATGGGCTCTAGGTAGTTGTCTGAGACTGGATATTACAGACAAGTTGCTGCTCTGCATTGGTGGAGAGAGTTCTCACATTGGGAATTTCCCAAACAGATAAGTCATAGATCCAGACATTACCTTCCAGCCCCCAACAAAAAAAAAAGTTAAGGATGTGTACAAAGAGTTCTCTGAAGGCCCTAATAGAGCAGTCTGTTAACTCAAGTCAGGAGTTGGTGAACTGCTAAACTAGTGTTTAGTTCCCAAGACCATTTGAATTAATTTTTTGTCTTCAGGCCTCTTCTGTTGTTAGGAGGATATAACATAAATAAACAGGAAAAGGACACAAGAGAAGGTGCCAATGTGGGACATGGAAGAAGGTGCCAGCATTGGCATCACAAAGGGTAGCCTCTTAGTTGGCAGCAAAACAGGATCGAAACATAGCCCTTGGTCTTTTCAGGACGACAGATGTTTTGGATCAGGGAAAACTGTCAGTGTGCATAATGGATAATGGAAACTCCTCCATGCTTGCCTGCTAGGGGAAAGAAAATACTTTGCTATGCTATGTCTTAAGAGAAGTTATTATCAGCACTCCTTGGATCTTGTACATGTAAAAAAATCATTTTCATGGATGCAGGCTGAGGGGTGATAATGATGGGCTTATCCTCTGGCATAAGAATATTTCAGTGCTTTGGTGTGAAATGCCTGGTTTCACTCTTCCTGAGCATAGGCAAGATCATTCAGAATGGAGACCATGTTACTCTTTCTTTTGTTTTTTGTCTCCCTCATCCCCTCCTGGAGTCCATTTATCTCTGCAATTTCTGAGGAAGTGAAAATGATTGGTTACCATTGAATAAACCCCAAGGAAATCAAACTCTCTTATATAAGGCCAGCACCATGCTGGAGCTAATGGATGAAGGTTGACTCAAATGGAAATTTAACTCGGATCTTTTTCTTGAGGGGGAATTTGGGAAGTAGTTTTCATGGAGGTAGTTTGCCCAAACTGCCTAAAGAAAAGATGTCTTAAAAAATAATACTGACAACACTTATATGTGTTTTAAGATTTACAAAGCACTTTATATCCATTATTTCAATTGGTAAAGAGGTGTTATTTTTTTTCATTTTGCAGATGAGGAAACTGAGGCAGACAGATGTTAACTGATTTGTCCAGGGTGGTATAGCTAGTAAATGCCTGAACTTTGGAATTCTAGTCAAGATTTTCTGGCATTCATGTCCAGTACTCATTTCTCCATGCCCTGCTACCTCTAACTGTGTTAACCTGGAATTCATGAACTTAAATAAAAGTATTTTGATAACTGTTTTTCAATACGAATGGTTTCTGTTCTTATGCTATTTATTTTATTTTATTATGGGCATTTAAGTAGGTAAGCTGATACAGTTCTAGACCTAGAGTCAGGAAGACCTACCTCAAAGAGTTCCCAGTTGTGTGACCCTAGGCAAGTCACTTTACTTTATTTGTTTCAGTTTCCTCACTGTAAAATGAGTTGGAGAAGAAAATGGCAAACCACTCCAGTATCTTTGCCAAGAAAACCACAAATGATGTCTCAATGAGTTGGCTATGACTGAAAAAAAAATGAACAGTTCATTTTATGTGTTTAAAAATTTTATCATGAGAAGGGCTCCAGAGGCTTTTAAACTTACAATGGGTACAAGACACAAATAAGAGTAAGAATGTTTGCTTGGTGCAGCATCTTTTTTTCAATCTGACCTTGGGAGTTAGAATTGTAGAAGTACTCATTTGCATGGGAATGTTACACCTGTTGCTTCCAACCCCTGATCCTTGTTTTGGCTAGTGACTCTAATGAAAATCATGGGATCATAGAATGAGAATTCCAAGTGACCTAGAAGTCCATTGAACCCAACCCTCTCATTTCACAGATGAACAAATGTCTCATAGCTATCAAGGATCTGAGTCAGGATTAGAACTCAGGTCTTTCTGATTCTAAGTCTGTGGCAGTATGGGCACTGTGCCTTCAGGGACCCTAGAGCCAGGATCATTTTAGTCTTACTTTTTTGAAAAAAAAAATCTAAAAAAAAAGAATATTCCTCCCCAGTTATGTTTTAATGTGGATTTGAGATAGGAAAAAAAATGATGAATGAGTTAAGAAAGGACTTTTTCTTTCCTGCATCTGAGATAGAGACTTTTGATAAACATTCTCAAGGCTGATTCAGACTTGGTAATAGCTTTCTAAAAGTCATTACACTGGAGAAAAAAAAGGGCGGGTGTGGGGCTTTGATCCTGTTCCTTATGCTGAATTATTTCCTCCTTTCCCTTCCCAAAGTTTCTATTATGAGAACCCAAGCATCCAAAGTAACACCTCTTAAAAATCCTGAGAGAGAAGAGAAGGGAGATGATTGTAGAACTTGGCATCCAGGGGACCCTCAAAGCATGAATAGCTGAATGCATCCTTAAGCCACCTCTGCTCTCCACCAGAAGCTCAATGGCAGTGAATAAATATATTTATTGCTAGAATTCAAGGACCTTACATTCACTGTATTATGGACTTAGAGATGGAAGGGACCTTACAGATAATTGATTTTGCCTTCCTTTCCCCCCCATTTTACAGATGAAGAAACTACAGTCCAGAGAGGTTATGACTTGCCCAAGGACAAGTAATGAGTGACAGCACCAAGATGCTCTGACAATAAATTGAGGTATCTTTCCACTGTATTTAAAAGTGAGACCTTCTGTTTTAGTACACTATGTCAGGAGCTGTAGGATAGTAGGGAAGAAGAAAGGGCAAATTAGGTAGGAAACAAAAGGTACGGAAATTAAGACTCAAGCCCCTTAGTCCCCCACTTTTGCAAAAAGGAGGGAGGCTCACTTTCTCTTCTCTCCTCCAAAGCCAGGCTTGTATAATTCCAATTATGCAATGTTCAGAGGAAGAGTTTTTTCCCATTTATATTGATGTAGTTTTATATATTGTTTTCTTCATTTGCTTCACTCTACATCAGTCCTTATGTTTTCCTGCCTCTCAGTTTTTATGTATCATTTGATTTTTATAAGTGAATTTCCATGAAATACTGCTGTTTCAAAGAGAAGAAAAAAGGGATTCCCTCTGGGGACAATGTAAATATTATATGAAGAGAAGCAGAAGAGAAATGAAGTTTTCTTTGGGACAGGTCCAGGATCAGGTCAAATTATGAAGTAGGCATTTGGGTTTCTGTGCTCTTCATTTCATTTCTGACACAATCTTCTCTCAGAACAATATTAATCCAAAAGAATGAATATATTTGCTACCCCTTCATTTGCAAGAATGAAAGGTTTTCTAGTTCCCTGGAATAGTAACCCAGGAACCAAAATTATTACCCATCTCTTCATCAAAATTCCAATGATTTTCAGTACCCTGATTTCAGTTAGCTGTTTGCTCCTCAATAAAGGGCTATCTGAGAAACAAATGGGTCAAGAGATATTGAAAACTCAAAATCCACTAGAGATATTTGCATTGGTAGAATTACAGATTTAGAACTGAAGGAGACTTTAAAGTTTAACCCTCTCCTTTTACCAATAAAGAAACTGAAGCCTAGATTGGGCAAGTGGCTTGCTTGGAACTATCCAGCTAGTAAGTGTAGGAAGTATAATCTGAAATCAAGTCTTCATGTTTCCTACTCATTCACGCTATCTACTACATCACTCTGACTTAAGATTTAAAAGACTTTTATCTGACAGAAGCATATCCAGCTAATCCAATAAATATTTATGGAACACTTAATATGTGATGGGATATAATTAATACAAAGAAAAGCATTTCCCACCCTTAAGCTTATAATCTAAACAAGGCAAGAAAGTAGCAGGAGCTGAAATCACACTGAGTAGCAGGTACAAAGTGGAGGGAGCTGAGTCCAGTTTCTTCCATCTCTAATGGAAGGCATTGGGAAGGATTTGGAATGCCACCCTCCAGCCCTCCAATCAGATAGAAGAGAAGACTGAGGGAGATGGTGTCAATCAAGGCAGCTGATCTTGGAAGGATCATCTTGTTCAGTAGAGTTGAAGTCAGATAGAATAGCAGGTATGAGTGGAAAATATTAAATAGCTAGTTTATAGAGTTAATTGGGAGTATAATTATCATAATTTTTAAAATCACAATTTATCACAATAATGTTTTAGTTCTTTAGTGGAAATGTTTTCTTACCATTATGATATAACATAGTCAATTATGAATGGGGAAATTTGGTAGATAATTTTTTGTTTTTCTTTCCATTGGTTCTCCTGATGCCTTTTTGTAAACCAACTGGCCATTCCTCCCAGACATTTGTTATCAGCTGACTTACTGTTTTCTTCTTTTTCCTAATGGAAACAATATCATCTGGAATGCCTTCAGAAATCATGTCCCTCTCTCAGAAAGAGTTAATCCACTTAGTTTTGGAACTCTGTATGGGGGTTGAATTATCTGATTGGTTAGTAAATAAGTTCCAGTACATCTAGCCCATTATATCTATTTGACCCTAGACACCATGCTTCATTGCCCATCCATCTATCCATCCTAGGCATTTTGCCATCTAGTCTGCCACTCCCCAATATGTCTTCTCCCTATTAGAATTTGAAAAAATGATTATTAATAGCCAATTATTAATATTGGGAGAGATCCAGGGTTTTTTCCCCTTTCTATTTCCTCATTCAAAGCCCAACCCTTCAAGGACATTTCTGACCTTACCTTAAGAATTCACCCCACACAGATCATCTATCTTATCTAGGTGGAATTCTTACCCATCATTGTTTATTGTTCATAGACTGGGTGGAGAATAGGCCCTTTTGTATAGTTTGTCCAGGGTAGGAGTGGTCTGGTTTGAGAGGAGTCTCTTTGTCCAAGAATGACTTGTTCAGGGTCAAGTCCCCAGCCTTTCATTAGAAAAAGTCCACCTTTCATTATAATACCGATGATGTTTGTCTTTCATTCTTGAAAAAGACCAAGACACCAGAGAAGTGATACAAGTGAATTGGAATTTAGTAAGGGGACTCTATGATAAGTCATTAGCTTCTCTTTCTATTCCAGAGTCATCTGGCCTGTGACCAGATATAAATTAGGACAATTGGAGATAGCCCTGGTAGAGAGGCAGTCATAGTTAAGTGAGTTGCCCAAGATCACACAGATAGTAAGTGTCAAGGCCTGGGGTCAGATTTGAAGTCAGGTCCTTCTGACTCCAGGACCAGAATTTTATCCACTGTTCAATTAACCAATGAGAGCTGATTTTTCTCCCATCTAGGAAACCCCTTTCCCAAAAGTATTTACACATTTAAAGACCTCTAGACAACTGTTGACTGAAATTTAATAATTATTTGCTAGCCATAATTAACAAGTTGATTATTAATTACCCAGAAAATATGTCTCTCAGACATTTTATGTAGTCCATGATTAAATAAATACTCATTCACTCATTCTGATCCCATTAGCTGAATATCTCTACCCTAACATTTTAAACAGACCAGTGTTTGTCATATTTACCTCTTGACTGAATTCTTTGAACAAAAATAATCTGAGTCTAATTTCTATATTGTAAGTTCCACTAGAGAAAGGATGTCTCATTTATCTTTGTTCCTATCTTAGTACTTAGCACAATACTTTGCCTATAGGAAATGCTTAATAAATTTTTTATTGAAGGAATAAGTGAAGGAATAAATTTTAGTGGAAGAAAGGTACTTTACTTATAGCCTCAACTCAGAAATGATCAGAAATAAAGGTTGTCTGGGCTTCTTCTCTAGTTCCCTCTTTTCTTTCTGGGTAGCAGAATGTGAGAACAAATGAAGGAAATGAAGAAAAAACTGTAGGGGGGGTGATTTCATAGGAGCTAAATGAGGGAAAGTGCAGAATGGAAGGGATAGGGGAAGGACTGACACAGGATGACTCACTTTGTGGAGGACTTGGCTCACCAGAAGATAGCATCTTCAGTGTCCCTCCCCTTCAGGGCACCTGAGTTGGATCCTGGCTCTACTGTTTCATAGCTATGAGACCTCTCTTTGGGTCTCAGTTTTCTCATTAGTAAAAGAAGACGAATTCTAAGCTCTTTTAGCTCTAAATCCTGTCATCTCTAAATTATTTACTACCCAGGTTTGCCTTTTTCCCCCTGGGTGTGAATGTATTTTTCTTTTGGAAGGGCATTGGAACTTCTTTGAAGTCTTAGGTATCTCTCTCTCTCTCTCTCTCTCTCTCTCTCTCTCTCTCTCCTCTTTCTGTCTGTCTTTGTCTCTTTCTTCCTCTCCTTCACTCTCTGTTTGTCTATGTCTCTCTGTCTCTTTGTCCTTGTCTCTGTCTCTCTCTCCATCACACAGTATCACATTCCTTTGTGTTGTCTATGTGATTCCAGAACAAATGTTTCTTTTTTGGGATTATCCCCTATAAGGGATGTCTCAGCAGCAGAAAAATAAAGTATTTTCTGGACTGGGGGACAGGAAAAGAAAAACTTGGGGGCTAAGGTCTGGCAGGATATAAGGGAGAACAAAGCAGAGTGTCTGCAAATCTTAGGGAAGAACTAAGGCCATAGAGTAGTTGACAGGCTCTTCCCTATGCTCTGAGTTCCAGAATAGGCACCAGCTGGGGGGTTGGGGGTGGGGCTGAGCTTTAGAGTACACCTGGCCAAGGTGTGTGAGGAGGAGGGGCAATGACTCAGTCATGGAAGGCGTGAGTTCAGGGTCTGCTCAGTCTGCAGACCTGGAAACAACAGGAGGAGAGGGATTACCTGGCAGAGCTGAAAGGCAACCAGAGAAGCCCCCTAGGGAGGGGAGTGCATCAGGAACTTTGAGTAAATTAGAATCGACAAATTCTGGGGATATTTCTTGACAGAATCGTGTTTGGTTCTTCTCCACCAGGTACTGGTTAAATTTAGGCCTGTTGGGAAAGGAACAGAGTGTAAGATCACAGAGAACTGTTGGGTATACTCCTACATGACACCAAAATAGATGAATGCTGATCTCATAAACACCATTATCTGTTGGCAGAGTTTCTGACTGGCACTGAAATGATCAGAGAAGAGAGAAATGACAATAAGAAGAATCTCCAAAGAGCAAATGGGTCATTCCTCCTGGTACAGTGGAATGAATACTGACTCTTGTAGTCTGAGGTCCTAGGTCCAACTACTTTCTTTTGATATTTATGGACCTACAGGAGTCTGGGGAGTTACTGAATCTCCCTCTATCTCAATTTCTTCATTTGTAAAATGAAATGATTGCGCTAAGATGGTCTTTGAGAACTTTCCCCCTTTATATCTAGGATCTTTTTATGCTACCTACCTGAATAATTGTTGCCTAATCCTCAGTTCCAGAGAGAGTGTTCTGTTTGAAATTCTGGTCATAGAGAATATATATAATATATATATATATATATATATATATTCACATACATATATTTATTTTTTGTTCAGTCATTTCAGTCATGTTTGACTTTTCATGACCCCATTTAAGGTTTTCTTAGTAAAGATACTGGAATGGTTTGCCACTTCCTTCTCTAGCTCATTTTACAATTGATATAACTGAAGCAAACAGGGTTAAGTGATTTGTTCAAGGTCACACAACTATCAAGTATCTGAGGTTGGATTTGAATTCAAGTTGTCCTGACTCTAAGGTCAGCATTCTATCCATTGCACCACCTAACTGCCCACAGAGGATATATATCTACATGAAAAGAAAAGAAAAGAAAAGAAAAGAAAAGAAAAGAAAAGAAAAGAAAAGAAGGAAGGAAGGAAGAAAGAAAGAAAGAAAGAAAGAAAGAAAGAAAGAAAGAAAGAAAGAAAGAAAGAAAGAAAGAAAGAAAGAAAGAAAATGACCAAATTCTGGTAGCCATGTAACAGATGATCTTATGCAGTGGGGGAAACAAATACCAAGAATTTTAAGAGTTGAAAGGGCTTCAGATGTGGCTCTGCCACTTCTTAGTTGTATGATCTTAGATAAGCAATACATTCTCTGAGATTGTAAATAATTGTATATTATAATTGCAATATATAACATAACAATATACTTCTATTACCTTTTTCAAAGAGTTGTTGGAGAAGACATTTTATAAATTTTCCATAGTAATATGAATTTCTAGGAGTACATACCTGGGCATTAATTCTCCCTGCAACATCTTTGACAAATAATCATTTAGCCTTCTTGGGATGGTGATCATTACATCAGAAGGTAAGCAGCTAGGCTGTTCAGTGGATAGAATGTGGGGCCTTAGAGTCAGGACAACTTTAATTCAAATCCAACCTCAGATACTTACTAGCTGCATGCCCCTTGGCCTAAAGTCTAGAAGACCTGAATTCGAATGTGATTTTGGATATTTTCTAATCATGTTACTCTGGGGAAGTTACTTAACCTGTTTTGTCTCAGTTTCCTCATCTGTAAAATGATCTGCAGAAAAAAATGGCAAATCACTCCAGTATCTTTTACAAGAAAACCAAAATGGCATCAAGAAAAGTCAGACACAACTGAAATGACTGAACCATGAGCTGCAGAAGACAGTCCATATTTAAGATGACCTCTTGGGATGAAGATTATTACTTCAGGAGGCAGCCTGTTGTTAGGAAGTTTTTCCTGCAATGAAGTCTTAATTATTCTTTCTGTGCCTTCCATTTCATGCTTGGAGCTGTGCCTTGGGGAGAGGGAAGGCAGCACAAGCAGATCAAACCTACTCTTTCCTCCAACTGTGACAGTTTGTGAGATCCTTGAAGGCTGTTATTGTGTACCCCTAAGCCTTCTCTCCTCCACACTAAACAAATCTCATGAGTATATTGAATGGGATTCAATGAAAGCTCATCGTGGCTTCAGTTTCCTTAATGTAAGATTTACATCAATATAGCTAGCTCCTAAGGGATGCTATAAGGATTTGTGAAATATTGCCTATCAAGTTTTTCAAGCTTAGGGCAATTCATCGCCTTCTCTCTGACAAGTTAATATTAGTAAATGCTCTCTGGCTGCTACGAAAGCTGATTGTCAAGGATGAAGCCTGGAATATAAGGAGTAGCTGTGACAGGTGACTTTTAAATTACTGACCACTGCACAAGCCTGGGCTTTTTGCTTTTGGTATATTGAGAACCTTTGTATTATTATTTCAGCAGGTGGGCTACTTCTTGGTCTGTCAGTGGGCCCCAACAGGTCTCTTGTCATTGCTGACAAACTAGGTTTTCAACTATTTCAATGAAGAGAAAAAGAGAAGCCCGGTTAAAACAAGCCTCATTTAAGATGTTAAATATGTAACCCTGTTGGAGACTAAAGGTGAGAAAGGCCCAGTGGGCCATGCAGGAAACAGCTGTGTCCAACCAAGATTTAACGTTATTAGACAGTCTATCCTTCAGTTAAAAGAAATAAATCATCTGTCAATTGAAAGTGTTATGATTTTCTTTTTCTATCCTGTAACTGAACACTATAGATCAGTTCACATCTTGTATTTGTTTACATAGCTTTAGATTTCTGTGAAGCTGCCAATCTGTAGCTGCCAAGATTCACATACCCTCATTGAATTGTTTCCAAATTTTGTGAGAATTTTCAGGGTTGACATAGGGAATTTCACCACTTCTTTTCCATTTTACTTCTGAACTTTTCAAAGCCATTTGGACAAAACCCAACATAATCAGATTATAGCTTGACAGGGGTAATTTTTAGACAAAAATCTCTTTCTGTATGTCTCTCTGTGTCTCTGTCTCTGCTTTTCTCTCCCTCTTTCTCCGCCACCTTGTCTTTGCTTGTCATATAAAAAAAGTGTTGAACCTGAGGCTGAACTTCCAGATGACTTCTATTTTCTCAGAAACTCTCCTTCTAACCACTCGATCTCCCTACCAAATTTCACCTTGCTCACAAACACAGCTCTTGTAGTCAGAAAAGAACTGAATGCTTTTCTAATTTACTCAGAAGAACCAATGGCTCTTGAAAAAGAAAGTTCTAGATCTTAACTAGCAGTACACACAGTCAGACTGCATTGGAAAGAAAGTCAGCTTTAGTGTCTCCATGCTGGGAAATCTCTTTCTAGGTGGAATTGGTTTATTAGTATTATTTTAGCATACTTGGAGGGAATATAGACCTGTGATTTCATCAACATGGGAAAGTCTTGGAAAAATATTAAGTACTTACAAACTTAGCTGTTTATCACTTAATATGCTGATAATTATATATTTTAAATCATTGAATTGCTTTGTAATCCCATGCATTTTATTTTGTAAATTTAAAAAATATTCTGAGGAGGGGTCCATAGGCTTTTTCAGACTTTCAAAGGAGTCCAGTACACAAAAAAGGTTAAGAACTCCTGCTGTAAGTGAACTCAATTTGACACATTAGATACATTCCTAACAAGGTTTGTTTGCATAATAAAACTTTGATATTATCACACAGCTAATAGGAGGTGAGATTTGAATACAGATCTTCTCCAAGGATGAGTCTTTATCCACTATACAATACCATTTCTCAAAATTGCCTTATTACAAGATCCTTTTATTTGAACACCTTAGTTCTGAGGTGATCACTGATTGTTCCAAGATCATTTTTATATCAGTTAATCATTTATTAATTTTCTATTTCATGTCAAATACTGTGGTAGGCACTAGGGACAGTAAATATATAAATGAAACTATTCCTGCCTCAAGAAGCTTACATTATATACTGAATTCTTCCCTACTCTAATTTCTGTCATGTAAAGTAAGGTCACAGAGTACTTACTATAAATAGCCACTATGATAATGATATGATAATGAAAGTTCTATTAGCTGCTTCATTTTAAAGCAAATTTATATTTTTCCCCCTCTAATATTGAGTAATATACCTACTTGGTTTAATAACTATAAAGAGGGAGATTTTGTTTGGAAGATTTTTAGTTACTTTTGGAAAAGTTATAGAAATTCTAAAGAAAACTTCTCTCATTTGAAGGTCGTACGATTGCCATTTAGCTGTTAAAAACTCCCCTCCTGCATAGATGGGCTGGATAGGAGGTTGAGTAAATTTCTCAGAAACTCTTCTTCACATCATATTTTCTAAGGAATCTTGCCTAGATCTGGTGCTCTGTATATTTGATCCTTCATGATAATATCTCAGGTTTGCATAAAACTTTCATTGTCTCCTTTAATCATTATAAGCTTGTAAGCTTGAGAGTCAGCTGAACAGAATGGGATGGGAAAAGGCACATAAGACAGCGAGTCAAGAAATCTGAGTTCTATGGTTGACTTGACCACAAGCTCATGGTGTGACATTGGTCATTTCATTGATTTATTCAATAAGGATTTATTGCTAAGTGGTGTCATACATAATACATAGAGTGCCAGACCTCGAGTCAGAAAGTCTAATCTTTCTAGGTTCAAATCCTGCCCCCAAAATTTACTAATTGTAAGACTCTGGGCAAGTCACGTAATCCTTATTGCCTCAGTTTCTTCATCTGTAAAATTAGCTGGAAAAGGAAATGGTAAGCTACTCCAGAATCTTTGCCAAGAAAATCCCAACTGGGATAATGGAGAGTCAGAGATGACTGAAAAATGACTGAACATTAATGTCTTCAAAGAGCTCCCATTTTATTGTGGGGAAGTAGCATATACATGAATACACACATATATAAAACATAGATACAAATGTGGATATTCACACAATGCATGCACATACCTATATGTATATGCACATACATATATACATATTATAAAGTAGAGGCAACTATGAGTAATGGCTGGAGAGCTGACCTTGGAAGAAGAGTCAACAAACCCTGGATTCCTATCTTGGCCTTGATCACTCTTCTGACTATATCATACTGAGCAAGTCACTTTACTTTTTAGGCTTCTAGACAATTCTCTAAGACCACATATTGTAGAGCAGGTGCCTCCTTGCATTGCACAGGGTACTTTTCTCATCTAGGATTTCTCTTTATCAATAAAATCACAGATCCAGTTCCCATCCCTAAATGCAGAGTCATTTTGAGGATGGGCACTAGCAATGTGGGTGAGAAGCATTCAGAAGGATCTCACGTAAGAGGTTGAGAGATCTATCTATCTATCTATCTATCTATCTATCTATCTATACTTGAGCTGAAGGGAGAGTGCATTTCCAATATCCACAACATGTTTGCCAAGGCATGGAGATGGGAGGTGATATATATATGAGAAATAGTGAGGAGACCATTTAGAATAGAGAGTGTATGAAGGGGAAGAATGTGCTTTGACCCTGGAAAGACAGGCTGGAGGCAGATTGTGATCTGTTTCAAAGACCAAGCAAAAGTACTTGTTTTTTGTTTGTATTTATGATGTTGTTGATTTATGAACCTCTTTTCAAGAGTGTACTAACTGTACCAGATCAGGGTCAATTACTGCAGAAGTTCTTAATCTTTTTGGTGTCCTGGACCTCCTTGTCAAACCAGTAAAGCCTAAGAACCCCTGCTTAGAATAATATTTTTAAATATATACTGCAAAATACATAGGATTCAAAGGAATCCAATTATTTTAAACAAAGATATTTGTATTTATCCTCAAGGCAATAGGGAACCACTGAAACTTTTTGAATAGGGAAATGGAAAGTCCTATGCTTTAGGAGTATCAATTTGAAAGTTATTACTTTACCTTGGTGTAACTCAGTTTCATAATCTATAAAATGAGGGGGCCATCCTAGAGGATTCCTAGGGATTCTACCTGAGCTAAAAGTCTCTGATATTATCAACCATTTTATAGATGAAGAAATTGAGGTTGAGGAAAGGTTAAATGATTTATTAGAGACCACAAGTCATAAATATAGGATGTAGGAACCAGGGCTTCTGATACATATTCCAGTGTTTTTTTCCTTTCCCTTGAGTTGCCCCTAAAACATGACACAGGTTCCATATTCTGGAGTTTGGGGTAACAGAACTGTCCAAATATTGGCTTACTTCTCTTTTCCCTATTTTGTTGTCTCTGTAGATAGAGCCAAAGAATCTTTTGATGGAGAACATATTGACCTATGTATTTTCTTCTCATCTGCATGAAATCCCTTTCTTTGACTTGGTTCCTATACTCCTGTGTCCAGTGAGGTGTTGCCACATAGTGTAGTGACAAGGATACTGAATTTGGAGTTTGAGAATCTTGAATCAAATCCTATCTCTCCTATTTGCTACTGGAAAAGTCTGGCTCTTTCTGGTGATCATTTTTTTTCCTCAATAAAATACAGAGGTTGGAATAGATGATATCTAATGTCTTTTTTAACTATAGATGCTATGTATTGGTTAAGTTATTTGTGGCACTGTATTAAAGAAATTTGGACTTTGGAATCTAAAGACATTAATGTAATAAAAAAATTTTGACTTTTAGAGTCATTGATCTTCTTCACTTAAAACTATCATCCTTGGATATATGGAATAAGATTACAAAGGAAACTAATTATTTGTAGTTTATTCTCAAGGCAATTATTATTCAAGTTATTCAAGTTTATAAAGCCATATTTGCTGTAATGGATGCAAAGAAGCATAACCCACACTCCTGGTCTTCAAGGAGTTTACCATACAGCTGAGGAGGTGAGACATAAACAGATGGAAACTTAAATGCCAATATGAGAGTTAAATAATAGTAGAAAAATTCAAGATATGTCAAATACTCAAATTATGAGAGGAATATAAACAATTAGAATTATATTGTTCCTCTAAAAGGCAGGTTTTCCTCCTATAACAGAATGTACAAAGTTGTATATATAAACCTCTTATTCAGAATATAGTTATGTATCAAGTCAAGTTCATTTAAAATAGGAATTCTTAACCTTGTTTTTCATGAACTCCTTTGGCAATCTGGCAACATCTATTGACCCCTCCTCAGAATATATTTTTAAATGTGCAAACTATATACACAGGATTACAACTGGAACCAATGATTTTAAAATACAGTTGATAATATCTTAGAAAAAAAATAAACACAAGTTCATAGATCCCAGGCTAAGAACCCCTGATTTGTAATGTTTCTTCAGTTCTATGCTCTCAGTTGAGTCAGAAGACTTCCTGAAAATAATTTGTACAATAAGACTTTTGTAACCTATTTCCAAGTCCACATAAGACTATTTTGCCCTTGGCTCAGCCTAACATCCGGGTCAGAGTGCCCCAGGTGGCCTATGGGTTAGCCTGAGCCTTCACTTCAGAACCAAGTGGACTCCACCCCTGATGAAGCTGCCTCTTGGCCTTGTCTCCCTGAAATTTGCCTGCCCTACTTTGTTGCCTGTTCAGTCCATTGTTTGTTCAAGGAATGTTAATCAAATACAAATGGTGCCTAGAAATAACAGCCTGATGGAGAGGAAGAAGAAAGGAGCAAGGAAAAGGAAAAAAGTGATGGGACATTTGGAAAGATGGTTTCAGTGGTAGGTGTGTCCAAAAGATCCAGGTTCCAGAGTAGAGGATTTTCCCTTGGGCTTGAGGCTTAGTTGAGATGACAGTTTTTGGTTTTGGAATGTGACAAAAGCTGTGGAAATGACTGCTTACATTAAAGGAATAAGAGTCCCTTTGTTTTCTATCAGTGAACTGGACCCAGGGGAAGGTTGGTTATATGTATGACTAGGGTTTGGGCCTGACCACACAGAATAGCAAATTCTGCCTGTGAGGAAATGAGAAAACAACTTCCTCCAATCACAATTTATCTTCCCAACACACACACACACACACACACACACACACACACACACACACACACACACAAAAGCACACCCTTTTTTCTTCTTAGACTCTGGCAGGGTCTAAAGTGATATGATCAACGTAATTTTTTTTCTGAAAATATTGTTATTTTGGTTGTGTCTGACTCTAGGTGACTCCATTTGGGATTTTCTTGGCAAAGATTCTGGAGTGGTTTGCCATTTTCTTTTCCAGCACATTTTACAGATGAGGAAACTGAGGTTTAAATGACTTACCCAGGATCATACATCATACAAGTGTTTGAGACCACAACTGAATTCATGAAAATGAATCTTCCTGATTAGCTGCCTGTTCTTAAAGTAGTTCTTAATCGATTATTATTATTATCAATAATAGCTAGCATTGACATAAGGTTTTAAGATTTATAAAGCTCTTTATATTTAAAATCTCATTTGATCCCCAGGACAATCTCTAGAGGCATTACCCGATTTACAAATGAGACACTAAGTGAGCTGTTTAGTATCAGTTAGGATCATTTCTGTTACTGTCTGAAGTCAAATTTGAACTCTTGTCTTCCTGACTCTCAAGTCTAACCTTCCATTCATTAAGTCCCTTGATGGAGATTTATAATGGATACTCACTGGGGCTTTCTAGATCCCAGGGCCATCCAGCATGATTTCAAAATTAATAAGTCCACAGAAGACCCTAATTTATCATACTTGTTTGGCTCCTGGCATTGGTTGTTAGATAGCCAGTGATCAGATTGTTTGTGCTCCAACATAATGTCAGCTGTACAATCCTATAAAAAAGACGTTCTAACTGGTAGGGTAAAGAGGAAACATCTGACATTTCAGTTTGCCCATCTGGCTATCTTTGGGGACTGAGTGTGCAGATTAATTTGCTGTTTTGTATATCATCTTGCTCACCCATAAACAGTTAGATGGTGTTAATTGCATTGTTTGTTAAGCATGTTCCCCGGTGCAATCTTACCCATTCTGTCCCAATCATGGAACAATTAACACAACCAAGAGGCCATTGGTCCAGGAAATTAGCAAACAAAAGTCACTATTTTTCCTTGGACTTTTAGGGTTTAAAGTATATTGAATTATTTTGGCAAAGGCAAGAAACTCAAGGTTGATTTTCTACTGAAACTTCCAGGTAAGCTAGTGGAATCCGAAAGCTGCATTAAAGTAGAGTTCTTGCTTAGTCTGTCTTTCTATAATACTAAGTAGGGTTGATTCCTTGGTAAATTCATCACTGGTCACAGGCAAGACTAAATCTCTGGCAAGTAGTTTTACCCTGACAAATTTACCATTGTCCTGACAAATAGTTTTTCTTGGAGGAATAATAACAAAATTCTTTCCCAACCTGACACCTTCCTATCTTTCCGTTCTCATATTCTTCTCTCTGTCTTCCATAGTCCAGTGATACTGGTCTCCTTGTGATTACTCACGCATAACACTCCATGTCCTTTGGTCTGGCTGTTCTCCAAATCCAATGTATTTTGCTCCCCCCTCAACTCAGCCTCTTGGCTTCCTACAAAGATCAGCTCAAATGCTGTCTTCTGCAGGAAGCCCTTTCTAGTTCCTTCAGATGACAGAGCCTTCCCCTCCCACATTATCTTTCATCTAGTCTATATGAATACACTTGGTGTATACCTAGTTTTGTTTATGTTTGTCTTATATATTAGAATCTGAGTTCTTTGAGGGCAGGACATTTTTTTTCTTTCTTCATTTGTATTTGCATGGTGTCTCATACATAGAAAGCCCTTCTTACCTTATTGACTGACAGCAACAATATAATAACAAATGTCATTATGTATTAGTTTAAGGTTACAGAACACTTTTACATATATTAGTCTTATGCCAATGAAATACAGGACCAGCCAAAAAAAAAAATAAAATCCCATTTTAGTAACCCTATTTAGTCAAATGGTTTCTCTTTTCTACACTTAAATCCCCGAGGTTTTGAACAAGATCATCAATTGTCATTTTGGTCATAGCTGCCTCTTTGAAAAACTGGCTCTGCACTTGCTCCCCTCTGTTGCAATATCAGAAAATCTCAAGGCATTTTATATTGAGGAGGGATCTCTATAACCTAAAGTGAAGGAGAGTTGTGATCATTTACTGGCTAATATCAACATAGCTGCACATTCTACTTAGAACAAAGAACAAAGATGGTGTCTCTGTAAATATAACAGGAGAAATTGTTGCAGTCCTAGAGGGTGGCTTGGAAGAAGGTGCAGAAGCAAAAATGCGACAGTAAAATGAAGGGGGGGGGTCAAGAGAATAATTGAGGACAAGCGACTTTGACACATTGCATTCCTTTGTGGTTTTTCCTCTAATTGCCATTTCAATGGGGAATGGAAAAAAAAATCTCTGTATAGAATTTCTGTAAATTCTGACCCAAATCTGTCAGGTTACAGAGTTAAGAGTAGAAATAGCTTATGACTCAGGATGGTGAGGGGAAGACAGGAGGGGCAAAGTTACTGACTTTAGAAGTTCTAGTTAAGAGGAATTAAATATGTAAACTCACAGAGTACATCATCTGCTGAAAGCACTCACACCTTCTGATGGTAGTCAGTGATTCACATTTGGTCTCTCTAAACTTTTCTCCTCATCATATGTCCATTTTTTTCTTCAAACATATTTCTGAAGGAGTACTTTGCTAGGTGCTACGTGAGATACACGGTAGTGTAAGGCATGGCCTTTTTGAGATGTAACCTGTTTTGAAGTCACATGATTTAAATTGGAATCCTGGTTTTGTCACTTGCTATCCCCATGAGTGGACAGGTCACTTAACCTCTTTACACCTCAGTTTACTTATTGAGGTGTTGGACTAGATGAGCTCTAAGGTCACTTTTAACTCTATCTTGGTGCTAAGATCTTTTACATTATGGACCTTGGCACTGTGATAGGGGAGATCATATAAAATAAAAATTGATACATAATGAGAACTATGAGATTTGGCATCATAAAGGAGGGTCAAAGATCTATAGTTGATTCCTGTACAACTTAATAGCAAAAGGTTAATTTTGTTGGGTAAGTTTGCAAGTGATTTTCAGATATTCAGGCTACTGGTGTTCCAAAAATAAAACATGGCATCCTTTCTTTCCTCATCTCTGTTTCCTGGATTCCAAGACTTCCTTTAGGTTCCAAGTAAAATCTCATCTTCTTTAGGAAGCTTTCCCAATCTCTTTTGATTCTTGTGCCTTCGCTCTGTCATTATTTCTAATTATTCTACACACACACACACACACACACACACACACACAATGTATTGCTTGTTTGTGCAAATTTATTTGTGTCTCTTTTTAGATCATAAGTTCCTTGAGGGTAGGAACTGTCTTGCTTCTTTTTGAGTTTTCAGCACTTAGCACAGTTTTTACATTTTTACTGACTGATATTCATGTGTACCTACATTTCAGTAATGCAGATATGTTAAAATGTTAAATGTTAAAATATGTTAAAATACCAATTTCTGACTTCCTTTGGACTGGAACAATAGGTTGATGACTATATATCAGCATCTTATGACAGTTGTGTTTATGACTTACAGTCAGAAATTTTATTTGTCTCTCTTAAAAGCCAAAAGAATAACATAACTGCTTTTGATCCTTTCATCTGATGTACTAATCACCTTTGTTCTAGTCAGAACAAAGGTTTTTGTAATGTATTATTGAGATATACAATAAGGTTTGGATTTGTATATCTATCAGGATATTGGCTGGTGGGCAGATGCTTGTCTTTCCATGGGCTTGTGGGTAGTGATGACTTCTGATTTTACCAAGAACTGCAACTTCAGCTTCCATCACCACAACATTAAATAATAGCTCACATCTACATGGTAATTAAAGGAGTGAAAAGTGCTTAATCTACTAGCTTTTATCTAGTATCTGCTATCTGCTGCTATTTGCTAAGCAAAGCTTGCAAATCACTACAACTCTTCCAAGTTTGGTGTTATTGGCATCCTCATTTTACAGTTGAGGGAACTGAGACAAGCAGAAGTTATATGACTTGCCTGGTGTCACAAAACTATTTAATGTCTAAGATTGGATATGAATTCAGAACTTCCCAATGACACAAAGCTGGGAAGGACAGTTGATCTGCTTGATGACCAGCATTCCTGTCTAAAAAGATCTTGAAACTAGGGCATTGGTCTGAATAAAATAAGATGAAATTCATAAAGGTTAAAATAAATTCAATCTTATATTTAGATAAAAAAAATCCAGCTTCCCAAGTATAAGATGGAAGTCTTTTATGAGTGTGTGTTTTGTGTGTGTGTGTGTGTGTGTGTGTGTGTGTGTGTGAAATGTTACTAGACAATAAACTCAAATTAAAGCATAATCTCAAAGGACTGATGATGAAACATACTTCCCTCTTCTAAGTAAAGAAATGGTGTTTTATGGGTCTGGAATTTTTCACATGCTCTCTAACATAACCAATGTGCCATTTTTATTTTGCTGTAAAGGAGGGTTCCGTTTGATGGATGGTCATCAGAAAGGCATTGGAACTTTTTTTAAAGAATGGAATATGGAAGACAAAATAACTAATGCTATCTGAGACTGTATTAAGAGGGGTGCAACTTTCAGAAATGTTGAGGCAATGGTCCAACTATATTTTCTCCTTGTCAGACTTTATTTGGAGGATGTATTCAACTTTGAGCATCATAATTTAAGAATATGAACAAACTGGATACAGTCAAGAGAAAAGCCACCAGGATTGGGGAAGGACCTTAACTCCATGACAGAGAGTCAGTTGTAGGACCTGGGCATGTCCAGCCTGAAGAAAAGAGTTGGTTATGGTGGGCCATAATAGTAGTCTTCACATATTTCAAGGACTGTCATTTGGAGGAGGGACTGGGTTTATTTGTCTTGGCACCAGATAACAGAACCAGGGAAGGGTGAGGGTAGAAGTTACACACATGTAAACTTAAGCTGCTTCTTGTCTAAAGCAATTTCCTGCCAATTAGAGATGTGGCTGGGGATTCCCCATCCTTGGAGGTCTTGGGCAGAGACTGGGCTAGCCTATGTTCGTTATATTATCATGAAGCTTCCTTTTGTGTTTGGGTTAGATAGGATAACCAGTGAGGGACCTTCTACCTCTCAAGTTCTGTGATATTTTTGTAATTTTTGCAAGGGATCCATCTTCTTTCTCTGCCCTTTTTGCTCTCATTTTTAGGCCTTGAGCATTTCCTCTTTATGCCATCACTGGCTCATTCAACTTTATGGAATGCTCTCTACTTCACCAAGTTGTTATGAATTGGGGCAGGGAGTAAGATTTTTGTATCTTCTTTAAAAAAAATTTCTAGTCATTGATGACTAGCCTTTAAATAGAACCCTGCTTTACAGTAAAATAAAAAAAAAATGGCTCACTAACTTTGTTGGAGAGTATGTGAAAGATTCCAGACCCATAAACCACCAACTCTTTCGTAAGAGGAGGGAAGTATGACTTTGTGTCATTAGGAAGAATCAGTCCCTTGGTTTTATGATTAATCATTATAGTAATCTGAATTCTGATATTTACATTTGATTTTCCTTTTCTCAATAGTAGTTATTATGAGTTCTTTTTTTAGTTCTATTTCATTCTGCACCAGTTCATAAAAGTATAGCAAAGTTTTTCTGAATTTAACAACTCTTCCTTTGTCTTTGACAAATCAATCAATAAACATTTATTAAGTACCTATTTTGTCCCAACTAAATGTTAGGGAAACAAAAAGAGATTACAATCTAATGGGGAGCAGTTATGTCAATGGGTCAAAAGGCTGAAAAAATTTACTTACATTTTTAGAATAGTTGCAAATTATTTTCCAAAAATAGCTAGATAATGTTATAGCTCTGCAATAGTGTATTTATTTGTTGGTCTGTTTTCCTACAGTCCCTTCTGCTTAGATTCTTCCTATCATTCATCATCTTTGACAACTTGCAGAATATGAAATAAAACTTTAGGGTGGCTTATTTTAAGTTACATTTCTCTAATTATTAGTGTTATGGACCTTTTGTCATGTAGTTGTTTATAGTTTGCAGTTCTGTTTAGGGAAACTATTTCCATCCTTTAACCACTTATCCATTTAAAAAGTGTTCTTGGCAGTGTATATATACATACATATACATATGTATATATGTACACACATATGGATCAATATACTATATATATTAGAAATTATAATTCAGAAATATTTGATGCATCATAATTTTTCCATCATGATTTTCATTCTTATATTAGCTGCATTTATTTTGTTCACTCAAAACCTCTTTTTAATGTTATATAATCAATATAAACTTTTTTTTGTGATCACCTCTCATCCTTATTTTTTCTGGTCATAGTTGTAAAGGGTGTGTTTTTTCATTGTTTTGTAAGTTCTTTTTTTTCTAAAGATGAACATTTTATATTTATATTTCCATTTCATAGCTTTTTGCTGAATTATATGTTTTAAGATTCTAGTCTACATCAATTTTCTGCCAAAGCATTTTCCAGTTTTTCCAACAATTCTTAAATAGTTAGGAGTCCTTTCCCAAAGCAGTTGTTGATTTTAGGTTTATAGAACCTATTATGTCCATCAAATTCAGTTGCTTATGAATTTTGCCTTCTGATTGATCTCCTTGCTTCAAGTCTCTCTCTCCTCTCCCATCAATGTCCCATCTCCTCTCCCATCAATGAAAGTGATTTCCTCTAAGTACAGATCTGACCTTATTATTCCCTGATTCAATAAACTGCAGTGACTCTTCTTTTCTCTAGCATAAGACATAAGCTCTGTTTAGCATGTAAAACTGTTGAAAATCTATTCTAAACCTACTTTTTTCATTAAACATTATTCTTCTTTCCAAGCTAGATTGTAGACAAATTTGCCTTCTTGCTGTTCTTCACATATGACATTCCATTCCTTTACTTTGGTCATTTCCTTTGCCTGTAATTCACCCTCTTCTTACCTCTATCTCTCAGAATCCCTTTCTTCCTGCAAAAAGGTCAAATACTGCCTTTTACTTCAAGGCTTTCTTTATCTTCTCAAATTCTTGTGTCCACCCTTTCAAAATGACTTTGTATTTATTTATTTATAGTTGTTGTGTTTATCTTTATATTATATGCATTTTGTCCTCTCGCTAGAATGTAAGTTCTGGAAGGTGGGAATGGCTTTTTGTCCTATTATCTCCAGAGAATAGCACAGTGCCAGAAACATTGGTCAATAGTTAGATTGATTTCTCATCTAACTAGTTCCACTGATCTACATTTCTATTTTTAAAATTTTTGCACTTTAATATAAACAAACATTAGAAAGGAAAAGAGCAAATCCTGGCTCTGGTGGAGATGGTTATTAAAGTAAATGTGCAAACCTATTTTTTAAAGCAGCCTATGAAAACTTTAACATTTTAAAGTTTTCATAAGCCCTAAAATTCTGTGTAATCAAATATTTCATCAGGTTAGACTTAAAAAGTAAACATTTTCTATTTCCATCTCCTGCAAGTCAAGTCAAGAATTCTAAACTAAACAGTAACAACTTGGGAACCTGTCATCATTTTGGGGGGGACCTTCAGTCATCTTTTTGCTTGGAGACTAGCTATTCTTTTTCCTGGAAGTGAGGGGTAAGGGTGGAGGATCCTGGACCAGGCCTTGGTCTGAAGCCTATAGTGCCTGTATCAAGAAACTGGTCTTGAATGGAGCTTTTTTGAAAGTCCAAATAATAAAGGTCAAATCCTGAAGTAACAGCCACTACTATTAAAATGATTTTCTCTACATAACAAAGCAATTACTGAACCCAAGGTAATGAGCCAAGGTATTTCAGGCAATGTTTACTACAATAAAACACCAGGGCAACAAAAGGATTGGAACAATTCTATGCAGTTGTTTTTAATGGGATCTGACCCATGTTAGCAGATTCAAAGCATGTTGCTAAGATACATAACTTGCCTAGATAACTTTAAAAGAATATGAACCCATAGAATTCTCTTTTCATGCTTAATGTGTAATTAGTGGAATATATGAGATAATTTTTCAGAAAAATATGATTTCATGTGCTATGGTCTAGAATATATATACATACATACATATATATGTCATAGAAGATTTTCAGTTTACTAGAAACATTAAGTATTCTTTGAAGAATCATAGCTTTAGCATGGAAAGGGACCTTAGATGTCATATCATCCAAACCCTTCATTTTATAGATGAGGAATCAAAGATTTGATGATGGAGCTCAACGGACTATAGCATACCTGCTCTTCTGTTGTGCCACATTCCCTCTGAAAAGGAGTCTCCACTCCAGAGGTTATATGGTTTCTGATGGTCACAGGTAATAAGAATCAAAGGCAAGATTTGAACCTTTGATTAGAATGTATAAGGATGAGATTTCACATTCATACTAATTAATGTAATTAAAAGGTATTATGTATAAAGGTGGTCACACTTGAAGAAGTTCAAAATTTTGAGTAAGATTATTTATGCCCAATGCTCTCTTTATGAGGTCTGAACTTCTCTTAATTGGATCAAGGAAGAAACAGAATGATTGACTAAGCAAATAAGTTAGCCATGCCCTTCTGGATGTTAAATAATAGAGGAATTTTAGCAGTTGACCTTTAAGCCAAGGATCAGTGAGACAGGGGAAGACTCTAGACTCAGGGGTATGTTGAAAAGCAGTTCTTTCATCTTTTCCACAGGGCAGAAATATTGAGTAGTAAGCTCAGGGTGAGCATTACAGACACTAGATTATTTTGATTAAATTCTTGCCCTGCCACCCACCCAATAAATAGTGATTTACTAAACTCTTAGTATTTTAAATGGTAGGGAAACAAAGGAAAAACAAGAGAAGTCTTCGTGTCCTCAAGATGCTTCTATTTTTAAATAGGAGATAAGATATATATAATAGATTTAAATATGATATATCTAGATTAGATTAAAATGTACTTTGAAGAGAAGACACTAGTAATTAGGGTGACATAGAAAGTTTCCTTTGCCATGAGCAAGGCATTTGATCTCTCTGGGCCTCAGTTTATCTACAAAATGGAGATTTTAGATTAATCTCTAAGGTAAAACACCAGCTGTAAATCTTTGCAACAATTGTTATCTTGTTAGAGTGCTGTGCCCTTCCCTTTGTCTTTTCTACTCAAAATCTCCCAACCCCTGATGTATTAGATTGAACTGCTAGAAGCTGGAGATCCTTAGGTTCTTCACTGATCCTCTTGATTTTTCTAGTATCGATATAATTATAGTCTAATTTTTGACTTTCCTCTTTCCCTCCTTCAATACTTATTGAAGCTTAAAATCATTAATTCATTTCTTTAGATTGTAAGTTTTTTGAGGGCAGGGACTGTCTTTTGCTTCTTTTTGCATCTTCAACACAGTACAATCCCTTGAACATTTGTTGTTCAGTTGTTTTTCAGATATGTCTGACTCATTGTGGCCTCATTTTTTGTTTTTCTTGGCAAAGATACTAGAATGGTTTAGCATTTTTTTCTCCAGCTCATTTTACAGATGAGGAAAATGAAGTAAAGTTAAATAACTTGCTCAGGGTCACACAGCTAGTAAATGTCTGAGGTCAAATTTGAACTCAGGAAAATGAATCTTCCTGAATTCAGGCCTGGCACTCTATCTACCAAGACACTTATCTCTTCTATGCTTAATAAATGATTATTGATTGATATTAACTATAATACCCTTTAATCCCCCCCCATTTCTTATCACTTGCTTTAAAATAGAAATATACATACACATCTCTCTCTATATATATATGATATATATATCTAATTCTGTTATTTTTTAAAACTGTCCTGCCTGTTAATATTTCCTTATGATTTTCTATTCTCTTCTGTGCATTTAAAATTTTTTTAATGTTCCTCTCATTTTTGTCATCACGAAGGCTACTGTTTCCTTTCATCCTTTCTCCACATCCTAGCTGAAAACTGAGAAATTTGTAACAAATAAGCAGAAAGAAGCAAAACCAGTCTACCCAGTGGCCACATTAAAAAAAATCAATGCTTTTGTACCTTGTGTCTATTATCCATCTGTCAAGAGGAGGGTAATGTACTTCATCACAGTTCCTTTGGAGACATGGTTGTTTGTTCATTGAATTGATTAATGTTCTTAGGTCTTTCAAAGATGATTTTCTTTACAATTTTGCTATTTCCAAATAAATCAATTTCCCAGTTCTTTTTATTTCACTCTGAACCAGTTTAAATTACCCAGAATTCTCTGCAAACACCTAATTTATAACTTTTTTTATTGCATAATAATATTTTGTGACTTTAATGTGCTACAATTTATTCAGTTATTCCCTAAATATCTAGGAGGCAATCTAACTTAGATTTTTAGCTCTTTTCTCCCTCCCTGCTCCCTTGTTTTTTCTCTCCCTCCTTTAAGAACAGTTTTACTGGAGTGGTCACATAGAAACTAGGTGGGCGGTCTTTCAGGCATACAACTTGGCAAGAAGCCTTAAATGCTTTTCTGAAATAACAGCACTGATGGAGGTAATTCATTGAAGCACATGCAGGGGACTAATAACAGCAGCAAGAAATAAATTGGGGGTCAGAACTATATACAGAAGCTAACTGTCTTTCATAGAGTGCCAGATAAAAAAATCTCCCACTAGATATGAACCTCATAGTAAATGCAAGGTATTAAAATACATACCTCAAAATATCCTTGAGAACTTAACCAATAAACTGTTCTGGAACAGGAGAATTAATTGGCTCAGACTGTTACTCAGACATATCACAGGTTCATAAAAATATGAGAACAGCATTTTTAAATAGATGTTTCTATATCAAATACTCATAATATCCAAACTTTGTGCTACAAAAAATCTTTCAAGAAAGAGAGGGACTAGCAGAAGAGATCAAAATCATGGCGGGGGGGGGGAATCAGGATTAGGTAATAACATTCTTATCATTTTATCTGGGATTGGAATTATCTGAGGTTTCTTTAAGCAAACCTATGGAAGGTAAGCTTGAATCTGAATATTTTTGTTTTATAAATAAAATATTTTTATTTATTTTAGTACTTTTATTTTATAAACAAAGCAGTTGTTTTACCTCTCTATGAAATAATCTGCATAATAGTAATCGTAAATGAACAATATGAAGATAGTGACATTTTTCAATTCTATCCTATCTGAAATTCATTGGAAAAAATGAAGAGAATGGGACAATTAATGACAACAATAATGGTTAGCAGCTAAGTAGCACAGTAGAGAGAGCTCCAGGCCTGGAGCACTTAATAGCTGTGTGGCCCTGAGCAAGTCACAATCTCAATTTCCTCCTCTAAAAACTGATGATGATAATAATGCCAATCTCGTGGGGTTGGCATAGTGCTTGACATACAGTATTACATAAATTTTATCATTAGCAACAATATCAATGCAATGTGGAGTAATGGAAAGAGAGTTAGCATTAGACTCTAGAAGACATGAATTCAAATTCTGTCTCTGTTACATACTCTCATTGTCACAATGGCCAAATCACTTAACTTCTCAATGTTTCTGGTAACTCTATAAAATTATAGGTTATAGAATGGATACTTTATCTGCATTGCTAGGGTAGGTTCTGTCAGAGGAATTTCCTATAAACAATGAAATCATAAAGCAATTTCAAAATCATCACCCTTACCATTTTCACCAGCATTACCACTATCACTACTACCACCACCACAACCACCACTATTATCACCCTTATCATCATCATTATCATCACCATCATCATCGTTATTATCAAATTCAGTAACATTCCAAGTTAGTTACCACTTTAGTTCCTTTCTGGATCACTCATCTTTAGGATTGGAAAAGAGTTCCAATTATGTCATCAGGATATTAATCTTGAATATAAAGCTGACACTACCTTTAGGTGGGCCAGGGTGCAAGTCATTTCTGTGCTGGGGAAGAAATAATCTTTTCCATTTAAGAGGCCCCATATTCCTTCCCTATTCTTTAGAACTAATCCTAAAAAACAAAACAAACCTACTTGTGTCAAGAGTAATTTACTTGAAACTATGGGACCAGCCCCATCCTATATTAGATGAATAGGATGAAAGGTCCATTCTATTTACTAACTTATCCATATCTGTGCTAGTATTGCTAGGGACTGGTGATCCAGTGGCTTTTCTTCACTTCAAGATGGAATCCATCTATTTCTACCTTGGTGAAGTCACCCTTTTTCTGAAGAAGTTAAGGTAGTCCTTGAAGGTGTCTTGGAGAATCCAAGGGACACTTGCATGTTGGGTATCCATTTAAAACTTCTTTTTAATAATCTTTATAAAGAAAATGTTCATTCCCCTTGGCCAGTTCAACCTGAACCCTCCATCCTCTCTTTTTTCTTCTTGCCTCTTTCTTTTAATACCATTATGAATCAAAAAGCTATGGCTAGTTCAAAATTGTGTCAAGACCACCTCCCCTATCCCTTGCCACCTCCTTACCCAGTCATCTTTCCCACATTTCTCATCGTTCCCAACTCTTACCAATGATTGCTGTTAGGTCAATAAGGATCTTGACTCAAAAAAAAGAGTTGCTTGGTTATTATCCATTTCAAAAGAAGAAATTAGTTTTTGTTCTATTTATTTTCCTAAACTCCAGAAGGTTCCATCCATTTCAAAAGAAGAAATAAGTTTTTGTTCTATTTATTTTCCTAAGCTCCAGAAGGTTTTAGGATGGAGAAATATTATTTCTTAATATTATGGTTTTACCATTTCTTTTTTTTTAGTTTTTTTTTTTTGCACACAGCTAGGTAATTATTAAGTGTCTGAGACCAGATTTGAACCCAGGTACTCCTGACTCCAGGGCTGGTGCTTTATCCACTACGCCACCTAGCCGCCCCAGCTACCATTTCTAGAGAAACTAAAAAGGTCATAACTGCCTGGTTACAACTATAGTATGAATTGGCTGCACTTAACTTCTCAGAAGACTAAGCTGTTAGTTAAGGACAGGGAGGTATATAGAGATCAGTAGAAAGAAAAAATCAAGATGCTTAGATCCAATCAGATGATTGTAACTACAGTGGTCCTTTTGTCCTTCCCATCTCTAAATTTATGACCTTATAAGTCCAAGATGTCACCATTTTTCTGACAGTTAAAAACATTTTGGTAGATAGTATTCTCTCATCCCAAACAAAAAAAAAGTGAAAACCTTTAATAATTTTATTTAGTCTTTCTCAGGAGCTTCCATCAGAGGGACTAAACTTCCAGTAGTGCCATTAATAGGTATTGAAAATATGCAGTTTGCCATCATATCTATGGCTAGGGAATTAATCAAGAAAAAATTGGCCAAAAGGCTTCTCAGTGGGACAGAGTATTTCACTTCAATTCAGTGAATGCTTCTGTGACTGCTACATTTGTGGTTTTGAACACCTGGTGTTGATTATCACCTCTGATTGTAGGAAGTGAAAGTTGTTCACCATGCTAGAGGAGGGTCTAAATGGGAAGACTTAGCTCTCCTCTCCAGGTTATCAGGGGAGAATGTGCTTGACTTGAAAGAATGAAAGAAAATGCTTCAAGGAGGGAAAAAAATAAAAAAGAGAAAGTCAAGGGAAATTCTAATCTAAGTATAATTTAGATTGTACCAAGCATGTACAAAAATCCCCTGCCTGCTACTAGTTGATTACATATTTGATTCAACACCTGGGCCCTTCTGAGATGATAAATTTACTTTCAAGCAGCTTCTAGGCACATGGTGTCTCAGTGCTGAAAGGGAGGACCAAGGGACTTGTCATTATAGCATGGTGAAGAAAACTTCAATGGTCCTTTGGTTCTTCATTTCAGCCCTGAACCACCATGATTCTGGAAGCAACCAGGACGTCTGCCATCCCCAAAGGGCCCAAGTGCTGAGTTATACATGCGGTCTCAAGGAAACAGGCAGGAAACATCTGAGCATATTCTGTATATCCCATTTTATAAATGTCAGAAGGTTGGATGATGATAGAATTCAGAGAAAGAAAGAAGGAATTTGGCACCCTAAGTAACATATATGAGGATCCTTGTGAAGGAAGAGACAAGAAGAAGGGTTGTTTGTGAAGAGGGTCAAGTCTTGGGAAGAAGTAGATTTTTTTTTTTTTAGCCCTAAGGAATGATAATTTAGACTCATGAGTGAGAAGTCATTGATGAACAGAGGAAGAATAAATTGTTGGTGGTGTTTGGTGCCTCCTTGCTGAGGAGAATCAAAGTAGCATTTGTCTACCTAATATGAAAATAGAGAAGTCTGTAATGGGGAATACACAGAGCATGTTGTTACCCATTTACCACCCATTTGACTCAGTACTTGGGTCCTATGATGATAGCAAACTTCTTGGTTATTTCCAGAAATGTGGTGGTTTAGGGCTGAAATGGAGAGCCAATGGATCCCCTCGGATTTTTGATCTTAGAGATATTGGAACAGCATGGAAGAATAACAGAGAGAAGGACCAATAAATCATTGAAGACAAGTTATTAAAAAATGAGAACCAACAATAAAATCCATGGCTTCAGATGTGAAATTAACCAAAATAGAGATAAAAAATAGGGTGAAATAAAGATCCTAAGCAAGAAGACAAATTAATTTTGAATATTATTGGAACATTCTGGGATGTGCCTTTTGACTAGAATATTGGTTTGAAAGTATATATGTAGTTTAAAAAACATGGAAGGAGGTGAAGCTGGAGAACCAGCACTATATGGGATTATGAATTGAGATAATCCTGGGACCAAGAGGAGGAGCAGGTACCCAGGGAAGCCAACTGTGTTTTTCTATGAGGAGCCCATGTTAAATTCTTGGTATCCCTTAAAAAAAGTCAATTAATTTCATATTTTTCATTTCATAAATTTCATTTGAATGCTACTGACAAACACAAATAAACCAAAGGCCCCACATATAAAATTTACTTCTTGATACCTGCAAGAGTCAGTAGCTGAAAGTACTTGTAATGATACCCTTTTGTAATTTATCACTTGTTAAAAGGAAAGAAAGCTGTGTATTTAGACCTTACCATAGTAATACCAGTGTCTTGCATTGTATTTAACCAGGTGTTCTTTGTCATTTTATACAAGTCTTGCCATATTTCTTTGAATATTAATAATTTTGTACAGATAAACTTTCCCTGCAAATACACTTCTTATAATCTCCATCCATTTTCCTGCCATTCTTATCTAAGGTTAAAATTATTGATCTCTGAGAAAGTTGATTTAAAGAGTGGGGACCCTTACTCTATTCCAATCAGTGTTAGTTTGATATGATTCCATAGGGATAGTGATTGTAAGTTCTGTAAATTAGGCCTCAGAGGTATGAATGGCTGATGTAAAATCACTTGTGTAATCTTACAAAGCTAATGAGAGGCGCTCCAGACTGTTTTTCCTTATCTTGGTGGTCAAATCTGGTGGAGGTGACTCAATACATGGACATTTATTTTGTATCTTTAGACAATATTTTCTTGTCCAACAAAAGTGACAATTTTATGAACACCTAGTCAGCACAGATGCCCCCATGCTTCAACCAGTTTGTGACTGCTGATATATTATTTTTGCCTATTTTAGCATATGCATCATATATCAACTGATGAAATTGTTCTTTATTTTGTATAACCACTCTGTGGAGTCTAATTACCAATTACTATAAAAGTAGGACTCTAGAAGGAGAATGAGGAAGATTTGAGGTCCACTTTATCATGGACTCTTTGATAAAGTATCATTGCCTCAGAACTCTGCCTCAGGTTCTTTTATTGTAGATGACAATTTTAATTGCCACATCTCAATGGCCTCAGTTTTGAGAGCTCTTTGTGACCAGTTGCCTTCCTTCTCCTCCCTTTTCATTTTAAAGTCCTCTTCAATCAACTTGTAAAACTCCAGAAAAATATACATACACACATATGTAAATATACAAACATATGTTCATAACCATTATATATTATATATTTATACACATTCACACACACATGCACACACACAAATATATATTTGAAGGAGCCTTAAAAATCTATCCATACTTACAAACATGTCCATATACACATATACATATGTATGTCTATACATGCTTACCTACACATACACAATAAAATTTCTTTTTGGTACTAGTCCTTAATGGAGGTACTCTATCTCTGTCAAAGAGATGCAAATGAAATTTCTGTGTCAGCTAGTCTGAATAGTTTTCTGACTTTTCTTGTCTTTTGCTTCTTAAAATGACTGTTCCATACCAATTCACAATTCTACCAGCAGTAAATTAGTGTCTCTTTTCCTATAATCCTTCTTGGCAACTTTCCTTAATTCTGATGTAAACTCATTTAATTAAAAAAACTCTTTAAAGCAAGTCAAACATTTGCTCTCTCCCCACCCCCAACAATTCAAATTCATTGACCATCCTTTGAGGGGTGGTAGAGGTTAAGCATTTCTTATAAATACTAATGAAAGCCTTGCTTAAGCAGTATATCATGCATATCAGATGAGATTTTCTCGTGATAGATACAAGATAAATGAACATTTCCTTTTGGCATATAGATAGCAGCCCCAAACAAGTGAGCCTAAAAATGATTTCTTGACTAAGATTCGACTTTGCATTGTTCATATTAAAACGGCATCTTCATCAAAGCACTCAGATAGTATCAATCAAACAATCAGTCAATAAGTATTTATTAAACACCCATTATATGCCTGACACATAGCAGTATCATCCTAGTGGTAGGCACTGGTAGTACAAAGACAAAAATGGAACATTTCCTTTCTATAAGGGGCTTACAATCTGTCTGGAAAAGAGAGCAAGTACATATATTATTATATGCAATATAGATACAATTTTTCAGTATTTTGTCCCTGGGATTAGTTTTGCTTAAACTATTTTGTTGCTAATCTATTTTCATAGTTACTTTTCTGTTTGTTTTCTCTTGCCTAAGTTTTTGGATTTTACTAAAATTCCTCTTTCTTTCTTTCTTTCTTTCTTTCTTTCTTTCTTTCTTTCTTTCTTTCTTTTGTTTTTGTTTCTTTCTCTCTCTCTCTCTCTCTCTTCCTTTTCTTCTTTCCTTCCCTTTTCCTTCCTTCCTTCCTTCCTTCCTTCCTTCCTTCCTTCCTTTCTCTTTTTTCTTTCTCTTTCTTCCCTCCTTCCTTCCTTCCTTTTTTCTTTCTTTTGCTTTCATTCTTGCTTTCTTTCTCTTCCTTCCCTTTTTCCTTCCTTCCATCCCCTTCCTTCCTGCCTTCCTTCCCTTCTTCCTTCCTTCCTTCCTTGCTTGCTTTCTTGTTTTCTTTCTTGGTTTCATTCTTGATTTCTTTCTTTTCCTTCCCTTCTTCCCTCCTTTCTTTTTCTTTTTTTCTTCCTCTTTCTTTCTTTCTTTCTTTCTTTCTTTCTTTCTTTCTTTCTTTCTTTCTTTCTTTCTTTCTTTCTTTTTCTTTATTTCAAATAGGACCATGGAGACAATATCTCCAGAAGACAGAAACTCCAAGTATTGACCCCTACTTGTTCTTCTGAAGAATTGTGCTTACCCTGCAATGGGTTGGAGCCAGACTATGACCAGTAAACTCACTGTGTCCATTCCCATGCAAGGAGAAGGTTGGAATCCAGGGGAAAATGTTCACTTAGGGGTGGGCAAACAAGACTTGAGAGAAGATGCAGCTCAGGAGGTACCCAAAAGAATGTGAAAGAAAAGAGCCCAACCAAGAGTTCTATAGTACCAGACTGCAGGAGCACAGGGACTGTGATTGAACCATTCTTCAGAGGCACAGAGCAGATGTTGGGCTGCTTGAAACAGTTTGAACTTCTGAGAACAAGTGTCAAGTCTTTCTTTCCTTCTTTTTGGGAGAGCTTGTTTGACTGTCCTCCAGAGAATGCAAAAGCATAAGATATATTTGATTTTCTAGGGCAAGTTTTCTTTCAGGAGCTTTGAATTGAGCAAAGGAGAATAATTGATTCAAGTTTTGTAATTTCCTAGAGAAAATTTGGATTTGAATCTTCTTAAACATTGAGTTTAATAGCTCTAGTTCAGGAGAATTGGGTCTGATATGAAAGATGGCACTTTAGTAGTTTTTTTTCTTTCCTATAGCCTGTTTGAAAAAAGAAAAATCATCCAGAAAAAAAGAAGCTGAGTGACCGGGAAAAAAAATCAAGTAGGTTGGGAGGACTTGGGAAAGAAAGAATTCTCCATGAATTAGTAACCAGAAAGCCTATTATATATTAATTGTTCTTAGGAACTTTCATATACCTTTGCCAGTATAAGGACACTGCACATGGAAACAAAACATGGTCTCAGAGCAAGTGGCCTCTTAATGCACGAAGTCTCTCCAGAATAAACATTATCTTCTTTTGGAGCCACACACATTCTTCCCAAATGATCATTTGATTGTTCATTGGTACTCTCTACCCTCTCCTTGAGATTGACCTCCTTTAATTCCCCCATCATAATTCCTTCCTCTTCTGTTTTTCTCTCAGTCCCACAATTCCCTCTCTATCAGAGATAATAGTTAATAAACTAGCATTCATATTTTTGTTGTTAATTCATTTTTAAAAATTGTATCTGACTCTTTTTGACCCCATTTGGAGTTTTCTTGGCAAAAATACTAGAGTGATTTGCCATTTCCTTCTCTAGCTTATTTTACAGAAGAAACTGAGACAAATAAAGACTGAATTACTTACCCAGGGTCACATAATAAGAATCTCTGGTTGGATTTGAATTCAGAGGTTCTAGGCAGTTTCATTATTTCCTCTAATACTATGTTCAGGTTTTTTTAAATTGCCACTTTTTTCTGGGATACCTATGATTCTTAAGTTTGCATATCCTATCTTGGAGGTCAATGCCTTTAGCTTATTATTCTTTTAAATTTGTTGCCTTTTCTCTTCTGCCATATTTTTTCCCCTCCTAGTATTTTTGTGATACAAATCTGTTAATCTTACATTTCTTTAGAGAAACTTTGTTATGAATTCTTTTTTTAATTTATTTTTAAAAATTTTTTTAGTTTAGTTTTTTTTTTGCAAGGCAATGGGGTTAAGTGGCTTGCCCAAGGCCACACAGCTAGGTAATTATTAAGTGTCTGAGGCCAAATTTGAACTCAGGTACTCCTGACTCTCTATCCACTGTGCCACTTAGCCTCCCCTGTTATGAATTTTTTAAAAAAGAATCTGTGATTGTTTTAAAAATCTACATTGAGGGGGCTTGGGTGGTACAGTGGATGGAGTACTGGCCCTGGAGTCAGGAGGACCTGAGTTTAAATCTGGCCTCAGACACTTAGTAATTGCCTAGCTGTGTGACCTTGGGCAGGTCACTTAACCCCATTGCCTCAAATTAAAAAAAAACTACATTGGGATTCTAAATTCTGACTTTGCCCCATGATTCTAAGATATCTGAACAATTGTCTTTTAAGATTTCCTGAAACAGAATGTCTAGGATCTTTTTTTGGTTGTAGTGTTCAGATAGTCCAATAATTTTTAATTTTTTTTCATCCTTGATCTGTTTTCTAGGACAGTTTTGCCATATTTTTCATTTTTTTAGCCTTTTGACTTTGTTTGCTATTCATTGTTTCCTTATTAAGTAATTGAGGTTCATTTCTGGGCAAGTGACTGAACCCTGATTTCCTCACATCCAGGACCATCTTCAGTTGTCCTGATTTATATCTGGTCTCTGGATCCATATGACTCTTGGAGGAGAAAGTGAGACTGATGATTTAGCACTGCACCCCTCACTCAAATTCAATTCATGTGTTTGTCATGGCATCTCCTTCCTGATGTTATGGTTCTCTTTGAAATGGATAAATATTAGTTTGTTGCTGAACAAGATTTATAACTTTTGACCCAATCTGTTAATTTTTTTATTTCTTTTGCCCATAGCTTTTATTTCTTTTTAAAGTTTTTTTCTTAAGTGCTCTCATTCCATTTATAAAAATATTGTTAAGCTCTTAAAAAAAGACTAAAACCCAAATGACCAAACTATGTTTTTCTCTGAGGTATTGCCTATCGATATTTTGGAGTCATTATCTTCTGTATTTGTGTTTGAGTCTACCTGCCAACATAATAGCTTATTATGATGTGATTTCTTTTTTGTTTGCCCAACCTCAAGCCTCAAATTTCCTGCCTTTGGTCCTGATATTAGAACTGGGCTTAGTCACACTTTGTAGGAATGTTTGAATTGGTCCTATTGCTACTCTATTAGGGCTATTGAGTTTTGTATTATTCTAGGTTCTTAAGGATAACATGAGGATCTAGAAGCTTTCACTGCTCTCTAAATAATCTGATCCAGGTCACAATCTAATTACTGCCCTGCCCTGACTCTCCCCACCCTCATCTGAGCTTTGCAAATTCATGACCTGAATTTGAATCTGTTTAAGAATTCACTGCTTCATAGGTTTGGAGTTCTGAAATTCTGGATCTTCATATATAAAATAGGGTTGATACCATTTTGTTTATCAATTTTTTTTGTAAGAAAATGGTTTAAAGAGACAGATTATTATAAGTATATTATCATGCAAAATATTTACAACCCTAAAAATAAAAGTACAGTGCTTCAAACCAGAAAAAAATTGTACACTCTGACAGCAACATGGGGTGATGATTAACCTTGATGGATGTGATCATTCCATCAGTGCAACAATCAGAGACAGTTTTGGGCTATCTGTGATGGAGAATACCATCTGTATCCAGAGAAAGAAATGTGGAGTTTGAACAAAGACCAAAGACCATTACCTTCAATTTAGGAAAAAAAAAACCCTGTTATCTTAGTATGTAATTTTGCTATCTCTTATACTTTATTTTTCTTCCTTAAGGATTGGATCAATGTATACCATGGAAACAATGTATAGACTGGCAAATTACCTTCTGTGGGGGATGGGGAGGGAAGCAAGATTAGGGGAAAAATTGTAAAACTCAAAACAAATAAAATCTTTGAAAAAAAAAAGTACATTACTTCTAGACTGACCCTGAAAGCTGTTTTGGTTCCAAGAGGTAGAATTGTTCTAGGATTCCTGCATTGGTTATTCCTCTGAAGATGAGGCTAGATGTTAGACATCAGACCCTGCTCTGGGCTAATAGGGTCTTACCCACCCCACTGCTGCCGCTGCTTTCTGAACTTTCTTTCTCTATTCACTATCCAGATTCTCCCTTCCCTGCAAAGGTAAGACTACTGCTGATGACTGTCTCACGATTGCACTTGCTTTGTGATCTCTCATACAAGTCAAAAATCCTAGTTGGGATCTGCTTCCATTTCAGTCCATGGAATAGATCTGGGGTTTCCCGAGTATGACTCTGGAGTCTTTTTTTGTGTTTGTGGGCAACATCAACCTCAATGATGGAATCATCCATGCACATGATTCCAATGTCTTTCAGACTTCTTTATCTGTCTCCTGTTCTGGATTTCTTCATTAGGATTTGGTCATATACATTTTATAAAACTGTCTGGAGTATTTGCTAAGCTACATTGCTTCCTTTCGCACTGCCATTTTGACTCCACCCCTTTAGAGTATTTCCTAAGAGCACTTTAAAGTTTCATTGAAGATTTACTACTCATCTTTCCTTCTGGTTTTAGCATCTTTTCTGTTGTTTTATTCATTTAGGTTCTGGGTTTTTATTGAACACTTTCCCCTTGAAATCTTTGTTTCCTTTCTGGCTATTTTCATTTGCTGATAGTTGCACTTACAAAGCAGGGCTGCCAGGCACCAACCAACCCTGTTCTGAGCAGACTCTGGAGGAGATGGGAGTGGCCCCAGTTCATTTTAGTTTTCTTTTTCTACATATTAAATCTTCATTCCTTTCTTGACTCTCCTTTTCCTCTTTAGCTAGGATGAATCAGTTATTTGTTTCCAACTTTTTATAGGATGGAGAGAGAACAAATGCTGATTCAACCTAACCAAAGAAAGGAGGAGGACCAAGGGAAAAGAGGGGCAGAAGTTTCTGAATTTCAAAGTGAAACAGTCTTGAAGTCAGGAGGACCTGGGTTTGTCATGACTTTGATACAAACTGAGTTCAGTTTCCCTGGCAACTCCTAAGTTACAGACTGGTTTGTATATCTTCATACATGGTGGAAATTTCCATACTTAGAGCTTCCCATACTGATGAAACTGTAGGAACCCCAAATTTCCAAATAAATCAAATTATACAGTTTGTTGCCAGATCTCTATTTATGTTGTTTAGATATAATTAAAGTCTTAAAGAGATGTAAACCTTTCTCCTTGCTTTTCTCTGAAGAAAGTAGGGAAATATTTCTATCCAGGTGTTAGAATTCAAATGGAATTTACTTTTATATGCACTAAAATTACAATGTTGAGTTGAACTCAAGAGAGCAAGTGTCCCTGCATTTTCTTTTGAACAGGGACAAGAGGCCCACTTTAAGATTGATCATCAATTCAAGCAAACCAGTCTACATTCTAGAAGGGCAAAGGGATTTTTAAAAAGCATCATTATTCACAAACATGATATGTTAAAATGAATACTGCCTCACTTGCAACCTGTCAACACCAAGTAATATTGTGAACCAGGCATTAAACCTCTTTATACAACATCAGCAAAACTGTGAAGTGGGTTTAAAATGTTTTCTTTGGCTAGTTTTGCTCTCTGTCTGTGTCTTGCCTTTTAAATATTCTTTTAGCAATTCCTCATTTATTGAGTTTGCAAAATGTATATTGGCCGTGACTATTTAAAGCTTTGGATGTGATTATGATGCATCTGGAGTAACTTTGAGAAAGAATGACTGGCTATATATATATGTGAAATGGAGAGATAGAGAAGAGGAAGGAGAGACAAAGGTGAAATAGGGTAGGAGAGTGGAGAGTTGGTAGAGAGTAAGAGGTCATTAAGAAATTTAGAATTTTGTTTTAGGATCGATATAAGAAGGGGGAGGCAAAGGAACCAAAATTTATTAAGGACCTACTAAGTTTTAGGCACTGTACTAAGTAATTTATAAATATTATCTCATTTGAGTCTTGCAACAATCCTGCTATTATTATCACTATTTTACAACTAAGGTAGATAGAAATTAAGTGACTTGCCCAAGGTCACATACCTAAACAGATATCTGAGGCTAGATTTGAGCTTGATTCCAGGCTCATTGCTTTATAAATTTAGCTGCTTCAATAAATACCAATGAAGATTGACATTTTCTCTGCAATTTGTGGTCTTAGAGAGAACTGAAAGTTTAAGGGATTTGTCTTTTGGACTCACACACTATCTCTTTTCAAATCCCAGTGAGGGGTCCTGTTCTTTAATTCAAGACAAGATTTAAGGCAAGACTTTCTCTGAGAGAAAAAGAGCAAGAGAATTTTGGACCCTTGAAAAAAATAAAATGTCCTGGATCAAAGGATAAGGAGTGATAATTTGCCAAGAAAGAAACCCAAACTTTTAGCAACCACCTGAAAGAGTACTCAAAATAATATTAACAGAGAAATATAAATTAAAACAATTCAATTCTTCACACCTATCAAATTATAAAAGATGATAAAAGGTAGAAAAAAAATCAATGTTGGAGGGGATGTGGGCAAGCAGGTATAATTCATTAATGCTGATAAATTGGTGGGACTGTTTGGGAAAACAATATGGAAATAGGAAAATTATAAAATTTTTAATAGACCATCACCTAGTGATGCCACTAAGGAGTTTATAGATAAAAATTTCATACTGTATAAAAATATTCATAACAACAGTAGCAAAAAGCTAGAAACAAATTACTTGCTCAACGATTGGAGAACAACTGAATAAATTTTGGTATATGAATGGAATGGAATATTATTGTCATGAGGAGTGATAAATATGAAGTGAGGCAATGAAGAAAGAAGATAAAAAATAACAACATATGCAATGACTACAACTATGTAAATGACAACATTAAATAGCAGCAAAACTCTGGTAAAATATAATGGATAATGGTGATATGGCCCTTGTTAATGTCAGAATACAAAACTGCCTTTCTTTTGATAACTTGCATACTGCACAAATGCACCAGTATATGTATTCTCAGTGACAAACACTTTTTAATGTTTTCCTTAATGTTTTTCATAGGAGTATACTTTTCTTGTGGCTTGTTTCTTCATGTTTTCAGCTACATCTTTTTTTAAAAATAAAATTCATGACTTTTTAAAAAATAGAAAAAATTATTCTCACTGTATTTCAAGATCAAAACAAATGGAGCCTTTGACTGTTTTTGTATGGACGAGCATACAAAGCTGGAAAAAAAGAGAATATTAGAGAGAGTGGTTGACTTGGAATCAGGAAAAACTAGGTTCTCCTGCCTCTGACACTTCCTAACTGTGTGATTTGAGTCTCAGTTTCTTCATATGAAAAATAAAACTTATAGAACCTTTCTTACAGGGTTGTCATGGGCTCAAATGTATTTTTTAATGTAGGTTGTAATGGGGCTCAATAAAGTATTCAAAGTACTTTGGAAGTCTTAAAGCACATTGTCAATGGCAGTTATCATCATCATTACCATTATTTCCATGGTATGGTAGTTGACTATTGGAAAAAAAAATCAGCTCAATGAAATAGAAGCTTGTATTTGTTAGCATTATAGTTTACATAAAGTCAGAATAGAATTAGAAAGTTCCAGTCTTGACCTTAAAACCAGTGAGGTCCTAGGTTCCTAGGCCGGGAGGGGTTTTATAGAGTTTCTTTTGTGATTCATAGAGACTTGGCCCTTTCTATGGTCTATTTTGTATGCTCTCAGACTGGAGCTCAAAAGAATCATTATTTTGTCCCTTTGGACTATTGCTTTCTGTGTCCTATTCTTTCATTCTTCTTCTAAGTTAATTTAAGCCAAGTAACCAACTCTAGGGAAAAAAATCTGTAGTCTAAAACAAAGACTCTTAAATTCAGTAATGGCTTATGTGACATTTGAATAGCCATCTGTACCTGTAGCTGCATACATTTATTTAATTATGACATGGCACTTTTTGGATAACTCTTTCTTTAGCCAACTTAATGGCCTGATAAAAATCATTAGAGTTTAGCCAGCTTTCTTGTTTCCATATTTAAATGAACCTTTAGACTGTGAAGTTGAAAGTGACCTGATATCATTGTTATCAATAGGCTTTTTAAAAAAAGCCTTCTGCCCACCATTCATCTAGGCCAGGAAATTTGCTGGTCACTGTTTTGAATGGTGATGCAATCCCTGGAGCAAAAGTACCCTCGAGGTAGGGAAGTAAAACTTGAAGTCACTTCTTCATATTTGACATGACTTTTTCCTTTACTTTCTGATTCTGGCATCTATCTATTTATCTGAACATATTAAAAAAAGCTCAGTATAGTAACCCTTCTCACTAATTGCTAATGGGCAAAATTGCTGGTGCTTACAAGAAGACCTTCTGGTAACAGATAATTAAGCATCTAAGTAGTTGAAAATGTCAGGAGAGAAAAATGATCTTTTCACCCCACTGGCTTCATTTTTTAAAAATAGTGTCATTTGAGCCTTTTTAAAAATGCCTTTATAGATTCACTCCTGAAAGGCAGAAAAATAAAATGAGAGAATTATAGCGAGCCATCCTACTCTGTTCCACATTTCTTCTGCCTTCCTGATACTATGGACAAAGTTCATGCTCTGTCTCTCTCCCTCTGTTTTTCTATCTTTCTCTTTTCTTTCTCTTTCTCTATTTTTCTCTCTCTCCTCTCCCCCCACTGTCTTTCTCCTCTCTACCTCCCTTGTCTCTCTTTTCTTTCCATTTTTCCTTTTTTAACTTTCTATCTTCTTTTCCCCCTCTCCACTCTCTCTTTATCTCCTCTCTCTCTCTCTCTCTCTCTCCCCATTTATTAGAGTTCAATATGCTATGCCTGTGTTAAATGTTGAGTATACAAATACAAAAGTGAGATGGTTCTTGCCCTTAAGGAGTTTATATTTATTTGGGATATAAACAATATTCATGTTTATCAGATTGGTCTATAGTAACTGGCCTTTTGAAGGAAGCAGTACTGGAACTGAGCCTTTGAGAGAACTAAGAGGTACATGTGAGGAAGGGACATATTTCAGTCTGGGGACAGCTTGTGCAAAAGTGTGGAAGTGGGTGGTGGACTGTAGAACTAGGAAATAGGAAGTTGACCTGCTTGACTGAAATGAGAAGGAGAAATCTGTAATCAATCTGAAAGACAGGTGAGACCTACAGAGTAAATGAATTTGAAATGCCAGACATTGCTAAAGGCAAGGGGAAATCACCAGAAGGTTCCTGAATAGAGGAACAATATGATCAACCCACACTTTGTTATTGTTATTGTTGTTGTAAAGTCATTTCAGTGCTTGACTTTTAGTGACCCTATTTGAGGTTTTGTCACATCAATTTCGCATCCATGTGGAAGATGAATTGGGAAGAGACAATGTAGAGAGAGCAATTAAGGCTAGATGAGAAGTGATGACTTCCTGGAGGTGAGTGTTTATAGTATAAGTTGTCAGAGGAGATGGATCTAAAAATTTTGAGGAGGTAGAAGGCAATAAGACTTGACCAAATTCCAAGTTCCTGTTTGGTATAATGGAATGACTATGAGATTTAGAGTCAGGGGATCTGGTTCCTGTTTATTACCTGTGAGACCCTGAGCAAGTCAATTGAAACTCTGAGTTTCCTCATTTGTAAAAAGGTTGAAGATTAGATTAGGCAACTTTAATAGATCCTTTTGGCTCTAAATTTATGATTGTATAATTCTAGAAATGGATGGGTAATTCTGTAGAAGTTAAGAATTTTGGAACCACCAAACCATTTTTCCAGGGGAATCAAATCAAATAAAAAAGGGCAGCCAAGCCTTCCCAGCTGGTCAAAGAACCTTCCTTTAGGCAGAAAAAGCACATGGTTTATATGGGTGGGTTCAGTAATTCTTTTCCCTTAATTCAGAAGCTATTTAGGGAAGCTGCAGAATCCTTTTTTATGGTTAGGCAGGCTCAGAACAGGATTGGAGCTCAAGGACTTCTTTTCCTACTTATAGCCTGGGGTAGGACTTAGAAGAGAACACATAAGTTCTGACCTACATCCTCCATGGATTTCTTTAACATCCCCCCCCCCCATTCATTTGCTTGATTTCTTTTTATGAACAGCAGGAGGTGGGTATAAATTTTTGCCTGGGCCATGAACTATCACTGTGCTTTCTCTTGGTATTCCTTATACCAGGCCATGCACTTTCCTTGTACAGATTCTGGGAGAATCCCCATGGAGGACTGGAAAGTAGTCCTGAGGATAGCAAGCGCAGGCTTTGTTTTTCTCTTACTTGTCTTGAAATTGAGGATCTATACTCTCAAAGAATGATTCTTTGACTTGCAGTATATTCTATACAAACCAGAGTTACAAACTTGAGTGACACTTTCTGTATGCCAGTTTCCAAATTCCAGTGGAGCTGACCCATGAGGTACATGATTTCAACTCAGGAGCAAATTTCATTTAATCCACTGGGCAGCTGAGTTACAAGAGTGAAAAATGAGAAACAGACGTGACTGCAGGTGCTCTTTTTTTCCTTGCTCTTGTTGGAGGAACTCAAAGGCATCATTTCAATGAGACATTTGGCAGGCAATGTGTCTAT